>NC_048409.1:26590929-26660929 GCF_013103735.1 Etheostoma cragini
AACCAATCAGGTGTTAAATCAGCTGAGAAGCCGGCGTTTCCCAGCATGCTCTGGGTCCGCCTGGGTCTTGCAGTCAGTGAAAAGCAACTGCGCCGACTGCGTCTCAGAACTGCGGCCACCTTGCTCTCGTGAGATTACCGTTGCCCACGTGTGCATGACGTCAGAGCAAGTCGGGATCAAGTCGGACAGAAATCTAACCGGCATGCAACGGGCGCCGATCGCCGGTGATCGATTCTGCGCAGACCTGGCTCATCTCGAACGAGCCTAATGGGACACGGATACAATTTCTTCTTCTTCGCTGGGAACTACCAAGGTTAAAGTTCACAACCACACTCCTGCTCTCCCTCTGACAGATTAGTTAGAGCGAGATTCAGCAACACAGGATATTAACCCTTGTATGGTATTTGGGTCGAATTGACCCGATTCAAATTTTTACAAGAAGAAAAATGGTACAAGTTACATTTTTTCTACTTGAAAATAAACATGTTTTCCTGACTCAATTAAGGACATTATACTTGATATGACCACTTATGTTTTTTATATAGTGGATTTTTAACATGACCAAAAACAAATTACACTTCAGTTTTCAATTGTGTACTAGTAGAGACTGATTGCATTCCCTAAACATATATGTTACCTCAGTTGTTTGAAATTGAGATAAAGACAATATTTTTAAATAGATTATGAAGTAAAGCTTTAATTCAGAATTGTTTTTAAAACCCCAGTAAAGTCCCTGGTCAATTTCACCCAGGGGATTCAAGAGGGTCCCGAAACATCACAAGGGTTAAACCTCTTTCAAGCCTTTTGAACCTGTAATTCTTTGTCCTCTCACTAACAGACAAGTTTGCAAGCTCTCACTTGAAACACCGAAATTGATCAAAAAAGAAAAAGGTCCAGAGGTCCAAATCAGACTGTTAACCTGCTGCAGAGCCTGGACAGGCTGTGCTCATACTCACAGAACGGGAGTTATATTCGGTAACCTCTGTTTCCCTTCCTGCTTCCGCAAGTCAACCCATCAACATGGAATTCAGAAAAAAGTCCAGAAGTTTGGCTGCTCGACAGGATGCTACGAGCAGCAGCCTATAGTCACACTGTAGAGTTGATCTCTTCACAGATTTTGTATAGTCAGCTGCAGAGGACAACCTTTTATTTGGATTTCGTGCTGCATTATGGACTTGTCAGTCACGTTGATTTTAGCGGGGCTTATCATGGCTTTGGCGTGGCTTTATAGCCTGAAGAGTCGTAAACACATATGTTTACCTCCAGGACCGATGGCTCTGCCACTCATAGGAAACCTGCTGCAGATGGACAAAAAAGCTCCATTTAAAACTATGCTCAAGGTGAGAATGGAAGTTGAAAGAGTTTTTCTTTTTATTATGACCTGTGCCAGTCAATTACACAAGAGCCCTACTTGGTCTGTGGTCCGTTTTGGCCCTAGTGTGAGAGAGATATATAGTCCGTGTTGTACGTCTACTTTTTCTGATGTATGCTATTTTAATTAAAAATTTCAATATAGGTCTGTCCTTTACTTGTCCAAAATATTGCTGCGCAGAACAAGTTAATTAGATTAGCAACCTTCTCCAAAACTGTTACACCAAGTGCACTACTCTTTTTCAAGTTAGTTATTGACAATCTTTGACATCCACATTCTTTAAACCTTTAAACAAAAGATTAAAAAAAGAGAAAGATTTACCTTGTATTTTTAAATATCGGTTTGTTCACATTTAAATAATATTGCCCAACTGAAATAGACTGGCTGAGAAATTTCATGTTCCTTTTGTCTAAAACTTTTATTTTGTGGACTAAATATAAATTTGATTAGGCAGTCTTGCTTTGGCAGACCTTTTTTTACGGCACTGTGGAGGAGGGTCTGGCTAGTCCACACATTGGGAGAAAAACCTGCTCTGGTTTATCTGCATGTCTTTAAACCAATTACAATTGTCTTGGGCGCTGCAAAATAGCCTCTGGAAGGAACTTGTTTTGGTGGAACATGTATGTTTATGGTTGTTTTAGAAAACTCAGATTGGACAGATAGTCTAGCTAGCTTCTGGATTTATTTTGCAGAGATCTGGGGAACTCATAAATCCACCATTGTTTGTCTACAGTTGCTATGTCTTTTGGGGGTGTGGTTTTTAAAAAAGCCATAACAGGTTTCTACCACACCCTCTCATGTATTTTGTATTTTTTCAATGTAATTTGTATTTTAATACCTGTGAAAAACATGAACATAGATCACGTTTGTGAGTCACAAGCTAGCTGTTTATTATCTGCAATAATACACTGGATATGTGTATTTTGGCTTATTCCTTGCATGTACAACAATTAAATGCATGTACGCGTAATGCTTTGTCTTCCAGCTCAGTGAAAGCTATGGCCCTGTGATAACTGTGTACCTGGGCCCTCTGCGCGTCGTGGTCCTCGTGGGGTATGATGCTGTGAAGGAGGCCCTGGTAGACCAAGCAGACGACTTCACTGGCAGAGCACCTGTTCCTTTGTTGATGAGAGCTACCAATGGCTATGGTAATACGATGATGATGTAACCATAACCAGTCTTGTATAAAGTCAATGAAGGCAGTACTTGAGTAAAAGTGCCAGTATCTTATCAGAACAGGACTTTGGTTGTAGTTAAAGTCAGCTTTTAGAATATTACTCAAGTAAAAGTCTTAAAGGAAAATTTACTCTACTTAAGTACCAAAAGAAATGTTCTAATATTACATGTACTTTGTATTTAGAAGTAAAAGTAAAAAAATTAAAAAGAACTTGGATACCTTATAGTAAAGCATATTATTCAGGGTCTCCACTCAAAACTCGAAATCAACATCTGACATCAACAAAGAGAAAGGAAGAATCTTTCACTCCAACCTACAAAAACATTTCTTGACAATCCGGCCACAGGTGTGCAACGTAATCTTTATTACTGAACCCATCCAACACTGTTGTCCGTTGGCTGCAGAACCTGCAGCAGGCGTTTCCATGACGCCATAAGTTATTATGCTTTCTCCTCTTCTTCTTTAGTTTTGGCCTATGGTTTTGGCACTTGACAACAAACAGGACATTACATCACCAACAGGAATTGAGTGTGTAATCTAGGAACAAGGATTCGCCAAACCTGCTTTTTTTAAAGTCTAACAAATTAATTTTTATATTATTTTGTAGTAACAAAAAAAGGTGCTTGGCAGAAAATGTAGTGGAGTAAAAGTAATAGTTCCCAAAAATATAAATAAGAAAGTAAAGATGCATGATTTTTTTTCCACAGCCTGGTTAGCTCACATGGTAGAGCGGGCATATATAGAGGTTTACTCCTAGACGGAGCGGCTGTGGGTTCGACCTTCTGGGCACTGCCAAGGTGATTTTGAGCAAACCCCCAACTGCTTGGGGTGCTATTCCATGGACAGTCCCCCAACTCTGACATCTCTCTATTTATTGCATTATAGCTACTGAGCATGTGTGTGTAATTCAGGCCTGTGTGTAAAAACAACAGAGTGTAAGTTGTAATTTCCCCTTATTATTATCTGTCTTATAAATTAAGTTCTTAAGAATAATCTTTAAGAAACTAACAAAAAACTCAATTTCTACATCTTCAAAGGTTTGGGGATCAGTAATGGAGAGCGCTGGCGGCAGTTGCGACGTTTCACCCTGACAACGCTGAGAGACTTTGGGATGGGACGCAAGGGGATGGAAGAGTGGATCAATGAGGAGAGCAAACATCTGATCGCACGCATAAATAGTGCCAAGGGTAGGTGTGTTCTTGCGTTTGTATATTTGCTCTGTTTGCCTATTTGTTATTGACTTACAGGGTCATAACCAAAAGGTTCCAACAAAACAAAAATGCATGGAATATAAACTTGCCTGAATAAACTTTTAATAATGCATGCAAAATGTTATCATTTTATCCTATTCCTTTTTTTCCAGCCACGGCGTTTGATCCCACCTACTTCTTGAGCTGCTCCGTGTCCAACGTGATCTGCTGCTTGGTGTTTGGTCAACGCTTCAGCTATGATGACGAACACTTCCTGTCCCTTCTGGAAATAATCTCAGACACCCTGGCTTTTGGCAGCAGTCCCTGGGGTCAGGTAAGAGGTGGAGGTGCCGAGTGAAGTGGCATTGTGGGTGGGTTGGAGGTTTGAAAGACTACTGCTTAGTGTCTTTGAGCAAGATCCTCAAAGGAAAACAGCACTCCAGCAACTCTGTAGAGACCCAAGCCATACATGATCTCCTAATTATTATTAAAGGAATACTTCACTCCCAAAATTATCATTTGTATATTAATTACTCACCCCGTGTTGACTTTTTCTTCTTGAAGATGTTTTTCTTGCATGCCTCCATGGTAAACAGGGAATCCCCAAAAAATTCTTGATGAATTAAAGTTGAAGGGGTCTGTGTTCAGCAACAGCAAAGCTATATTTCAAAACATCCGTTGATCAAATCTCCCACAACTCGCGCACTATATCCAAGTTTAATTTATTGAGTCGTGTGCTCAGCTCTTCCCAAACCTAACAACTGCTTGTGGATTGCATTATTTGCAGTTGTATAATATCTTCCCTTGGTTGATGGAAAGGCTGCCAGGTCGACAGCACATAAGGTTTGCCAAAATTGAGGAGCTGAAAAAGTTTATTATGAAAAAGATCCAGGAACACCAGGACACGCTGGAACCCAGCTCACCAAGAGATTACGTCGACTGCTTCCTCACGAGACTCAAACAGGTATGACGGCACTCTTTAACCAGAACGTAAACTGAAAGCCTAGTATGCTTGATTTCCTCTGGACATGTTACTGTGAGCATGCTTACTCATTACACTTACTTATTCACTGATGCAAAGCCACATGCTCCCTATAGTATTCTGCAAATACTGAGCACTTAGTACCCTGAGGTGCACAGATGATCTCCCTCCAGAGTATCTTGAATTGTGATCCTGCAGTTTGTTTTGTCAGTATTAGTAATATGGCTCTTGTCTTGTTTCTTTAGGAAAAGGCCCTTCCCACAACTGAGTTCAACTATGACAACTTGGTGTCAACAGTGTTCAATCTGTACCTGGCAGGAACTGAAACCACCAGCTCAACTCTCAGATTTGGACTTAGCGTGCTGATCAAATACCCCAAAATACAGGGTAGGTCACAGAAACACACAGGACAAATTTAACAAGTCTAGACATGACTTTTACAGTAGATTTCTTTCTCTCCTCTCTTATCTCTATTTTACACGGTGGTGGTAAGACTCAGGGCACTTCAGGGCTTGACCTTAAATCTTGTCATTGGTTGCATGTGATTGCTGATGAAACTGAGCGGTCTGAACTTGCTGTACTGTGACGTTCATTGTACTTCACTCTAGAGCAGGGGTCTTCAACGTTTTTTTAAGCCAAGGATTGTAATTTCGCCATAGGGGATTAATAAACAGATTAAAATTTACAAAAATTTAAATTTAAATTTAAATTTAAAATTGCCCCTTTTACAAAAACAAAGATGGGGAAGGAATTCCCTACTACATATGTTGTATAAAATTAAGGTGCATAATAAAATGGGCCTACAATAACATGTAGGGCGGCCTTAAGCCTTTATACTTTTTCTTTTGCATAGAATACTATGCTACTAAAAGAGCCTAATAGTTGCCCTGATTTAAACATACATGTGGCACAGTGAATCCTTAGGATTAACTCTCTGTGGATGATTACCTTAGTGACTAACTGAGGCCAGTAAGCAGTGGGGATTTATATTTTCAAATATTTTGTTTGATTTGTGTTAATCCTTTTTGCTTTTTGAAAATAACGTGCAAAAAATAACAATAATTTGGAGGCCCCTCTGCATTGACTCTGAGGACCCCCTAGGGGTCCCGGACCTCCTATGGAAGATCCCTGCTCTAGAGATTGATGTTGATGAACAAATTCTCAGATTTAAGATGCTGAAACCAGCAAATGTTTGGCATTTTTGGTATATAAATGGCTTCACTAAATGTGCACTAGTTAAATAACAATATTTTCCTCATTCTAAAGAGAAGATGCAGCAGGAGATTGACACTGTCATTGAACGGGAGCGTTTACCTTATATGGAGGACAGGAAGTCTCTGCCATTTACAGATGCAGTCCTTCATGAAATTCAACGTCTTCTGGACATTGTCCCCATGAGCGTCCCTCACTACGCACTCCACGACATCTCTTTCAGGGGTTACACAATTCCCAAGGTATTCTGGTTCCATCGCAAAAACTTCTATTGATGCAGTGTTGCAATGTTTTCAGATGATATTCTATGTATAATTCTAACATAACTGCTACTTCTGATACGATTGTCTCAACAGGCTACACTCATAATTCCCTTGTTGCACTCTGTGCTGAAAGAGGAAAAGCAGTGGGAGACTCCCTGGTCCTTCAACCCCCAGCACTTCCTGGACCAGAATGACAAATTCAAGAAAAATCCTGCATTCCTGCCATTCTCTGCAGGTAAAGGATTAAGAAATTATCTTCAATGATTTTTTTACTCACTACAAAAATGTGCCTGAACATTGGACCTGCTTGTTAAACAGAATTTATTGTTGACATAGAGACAGCACATTTAAGTCCCGCCCCCACCGTTGGGAAAAACAACTCTCTCTTCTCCATTGACTTGTATTGCATGAGGGTGTCTCCTTGTCAATTCCGTCTGCTAGCAAACAACAGAAAAAGGTCTAAAAGTTGCTGTTTGGTGATATTTATTACCAACACTGTAAATAACCCATAAGTTAAGTTTTTTTAAGCTGTCAAATTGAAAAACTAAGTTTTTATGAAAACAAAAGTGGTTACTTGAGGAATCAGCAGAGAGAATGGGGAGACTGTGTCCGATGTTACACGTTTACAGACATATAGTTTACCTAAAACTGACATTTAAATATTTGACTTGGCAACAAAATGCTTGCTGCAAATGTAACGTTGGGCATGTCAGTAGTTTAGTGTCAGGATCCCACAGTCTTCCCATTCTCCCTGCTGATTCTTCACGTCTGTATCCACTTCATAAAAGCTCAGTTTTTCGGGTCAGCAGCTCATACAGACTTAAGTCAGGGGTTATTTACACTGTTGGTAGTGAATGTTACGACACAGCAGCTGCTAGCAGACAAAATTGGCGAGGAGACACCTTTACGCAACACAAGTCAACGGAGAGTTAAGAGCTGAGCTATGATACATGAAGGCCAAACCAGTCACTGCAAGTATTTTCCATTTATCTTAGGTATGTATTCACATTGGTTTGTTTGTGGTTATTCTCAGGAAAGAGATCTTGTGTTGGAGAGTCCCTTGCTCGCATGGAGATTTTCCTCTTCCTGGTGTCACTTCTGCAGCGTTTCACCTTTTCTTGCCCTGGAGGACCTGACAGTGTAGATCTCAGCCCTGAGCACAGCAGCTTCGCCAATGTTCCTCGCAGGTACCAGATCATTGCAATGCCCCGGTGGTAATGACACAGCATAGTTCCGTGCTTTCCACCTTTCTTTTTCTCACAGTGCAGTTAATACATAGCCTTGTAGAACAAGTTCAAAAACGTCCATCTAATCAATAGGAACCGGCTCATTATTGCTTTAACTAGTCTTACTAGTTATGTTAATACATGTCTTGTTCAGGGCCTTAATTCAGCTACAGTATATTGCACTTACAGTTTCTTGAGAGAACCGTCCAAGATGCAATTTCTGTGATTGAATTAATACATCAAATGTAAAAATTGTATTCAACAAGATGCTCTGTTAATAATCTCAAATGATTTTAGGTTCAACAATGGTTTAAAGCTTTATTTTATTTGCTTTATTTTTCGTGTGTGGCATTTTTAAGCCTTTATTAAATAGGACAGGTTAGATGTGAAAGGGGAGAGAGAGAGGGGGAATGACATGCAGCAAAGGCCCACAGGTTGAAACCAATCCCACGGCTACTGCGGTGAGGACTGAGCCTCTGTATATGGGCGCACGCTGTACCAGGTGAGCTAACCAGGCACCTGGGCTAAAGCCTTTTTACCAAAGATTTTTTTAAAGCTTTCTCACTTTAATATGTCCCAGTATAAGAATACACCATGCAAACAAAGTTTATCTTTTAATAATCACACTTAAAACAAGAACAAGCCACAGCGTCATACTGTAATTATGTGCGTTTACCATCTTATACAAGGTTATGGTTTGGTCAACGACACATACTTAACCCCCCACTTGGATGCAGTTAAGTCCACTTTGCACTCTGTCCTCCTTACTATTACTACTAATTACTGACTGCATCGGCGCATTTTGCCACAAGAGGGCACTTGTACAACAGTCAACAGCCTTTCCAACAAGTATCTATTGCATTTTGTTGTCACATCTTGAGATCTTCCTAAAAGTGTATTTTTGTATTGGTTTACAGAGTTGTTTTGTTTCATTTTGTGTGTTAGAAAAGAGAAACATGAATCACAAGATAAAAACATAAAGCCAATTGGACACGAATTAATGAATAGAATTAAATTTCGCTCTATTAAAAAAATACTGAATGTTTCGTCCAGATTCATTCAATCATCTTATGGCTAACTATACATCAACCCCAGATTAAGACCCACGGGTTTGCAGCCTGTAGCACAGCGACGTATAGTAGGAGTTGCATTTGTTTTTTTGATGAGTGCAAGGTGATCGGTCCAAGCTGTGTGTCAGTCTGTCAGTGTGTTGATGCATGTGTCAGTGTATCACTGTCTTGTGTCTGAGCCGCGGACTGAATGTCCATGTCTGACTTTGTGGATCGTTATCAAAGACTGAGGCCGCAAAACCTAGAATGTTGACTTTCCTTGATAAGTCTTGATAAGTTACGCATCAAGTACTATATTTCGTAATGTACCATAAATTCATATAATCAGTATTTTGCTTTTATTTTTGCTAAAAAATGCAGTTAATAAGTCTATAATTTTTATAATAAAATGTATCCGGAAATAAACATGATTAAAAAAGATTCTGGTGTATTGACCATCTTGTTATACAGTATGGAATAATCCTAACATGTAGCACATATTTTATAGCTGTTATGAGCCTGTAGTTACAGGTAAACTGTAGTACTTTTTTCCAAGTGATGATGGCACATTGGTGACTTTCATGAGCTATTTAATTTAAATTTTTTAGAGATGTGAAATTGCAGTGCCCATGTTTGCAGACACTTGCTATATTATTTGGTATTAGTACTGTGAGTGTGTTGCCTAACTGGAAACTGGAAATGCCCTAACTTTTGTTTGTTTTGTAAAGATTAGTACGTGATAATGTCAACAAACATGACGATGATTGATGAAGTGTTTTTCACTGTCACACCAAGAAAATATCTGTCTTCAAAATGGACTGTATTGAACTGATTGCACAAAGCACAGCACAAGTCAATCTCTTTAAGTTCTGCCACAGACTTGAAGACCAATTAGTTCCTTTGTTAAATGTTGGGCAGGTGATATTTATGCTTCACCTGTTTCTTAACATCCGGTGCTGGTGAGACGTTGCTGTTTGGTAACTGAGGCAGGTACTGAGCCTAGAGAGAGGACAGATGAAGAGAGAGAAAAGGTTGAGATGATGCTTATCAGGATGTCTAGTGGTAAAAAATAGGAAGATAAACTGTCATCTAAAAATAATTCATTACGAAAGATGTGGTAAAAGTATGTAGTCTATTCTTTGAGAGGTCGGTTTGAATTCATGCAAATTAACCCTTTGAGGACACAAGGTGCATCAATGAGTCCAAGAGATGATTGACAACAGTCCTATTCAAAAAGCGATTTTCCAAAATTTAATTTTAGACATTTATTTACTATTGTATTTATATATTACACTACTTTTGTGCCAAAAGTCTTCCACTTTTCAGCTTTAGGGCTTTCCTGAACATTGTGATATGAAACACATGGTGATCAGGATATATGCAAATACCCTTTCAATATGAATTTAAAAAGATATGTAATAACACCTCTGAACCCAAAGGGTTAAAATGTTTGGCAGTTGTAAAAAAAAAAAGCAGTTTGTTGGAAGCAGCTCATGTGTCTGAGTTTTCAGTGTTTGGAACATACTAAGCATATGGATGCAGAAACCAACCCATAGCAGCTATTTCAAGCCTATACAGATGAATTTTTATTACTGAAAAGATTTTGCATGCAGTGTCTGTCTCACTAAAGTGATGGTGATATGTTATAGTCCCAGTAACCAAGCAAGTACCTGTAAAGTTACAGTGCCTAACTCAAGGACATGCATGGCTGTAGCAGGGTCCCCAGTCTGTAAGTTTGGGGTCATCGGACGATTTCTTGCAACATTAAGTTGCCGTGTTGCACACTTACCCCTGGCTGTCTGCGTCGAGAGCCTTTGTCATGACGTCTTCCCAGGCGCTCACTCTCACGGCACCAGTTGACTCCTTCCTCCTGGAAGTAAGGCAGCTCCAGCACCTCTTCGCAGGACAGCCGGAGACAGGGGTCCATCACCAGGCATGACTGCTCACACACAGTGATAAATTGGAGAGCATTAACTCTGCCTTGAGTTTGTCAGTGCTATCTGATGAAAAAACTACAGTATAATATGGCAATGCAATGAACTCAAACAAATAGTGGCTTTAGCTGTTCTGTAATTTAATTTCGGTCATACGCTAACACACATAAACATAACATACCTTCATAACCTGCAGGGCAAGAAGAGACGCGCCATGGAAGCGCTTTTCCAAGGGCTCCTAATAGAAAAAATAAAATGGGAAATGAGATGGGAACCTCTCTATTTAGAACATATGCATCCTTAATGGGAACCAGATCTTTACCGTTGTGTCAGGTTCAGGAATACTGACTCCACTGAAGAAAACGTTGGAGCGGAAGACCTGCTGGTGACGAGGGATCAGGTCACCTGAGGTCAGAAAGGAGATCAGTGGGTGTAGTGGTGGACATTTTGGTAAATGCTTCGCAAACCTTAAGATCCTTAACAAACTTTACAAATGTTCAGCTATTTTCTTAAAGCTTTAGTCTGTAACATTTTGATTTTAATCAACGTCCATTACATTCAAGCCATTGCCAAATGAGTTGCTACTAAGCAAAAAGACTGTCAGCTCCACACAACTCTCTCTGTATTTCTCAGTACGCCTATGTTCAGAAGATTCTGTCGTGTTGTGTTTTTGTGAGTTTTTTTATTTGAAAACGAGAACTCTGTTGAATCCATCTGCTGATTGCAATAACTGTCAAGAAATCAGTGCCATATGTGATCTGTATATGTCATCTTAGAATAATAATTCAGTTTGTGCAAACGCGGCCATAGGTAATGGTTTCTGTTAAGGAGCCGTTGATATTACCCCTCAGTTTACCTAAAGTTTTTCGGATGAGGTAGAGCTGGTCAACGTCAGATTTTCCAGGCCAGAGTGGATTGCCGTGAAGCAGCTCAGCAAAGACACAGCCCAGAGCCCACACGTCCACAGGAGGCCCATACTGAGTATCGCCGACCAGCAGCTCAGGGGCCCGGTACCAGCGAGTCGCTACATAGTCTGTGTACTCATCTTCTGGTCCTGCTAAGCATACCGCCACACAGGCAGATGGAGATAACTTGTATGGACACAAATACACCTAGATGCTGAATAATGAACATTAAATAACACATACATTGAAGAAGAAGGGATTACAAGGCATGTTGAAGGACTACATGTATGGTAACATAACACCGAAACCTAAGGCAGGAAGTGTAAACAGAGACACTACACAGAGACTGGCTGAACGGTCCTCCTATGCAGTGCATTCATTGAAACACTGAAAGTGAGGAGGCCATCAGCAGGAGCTGATTCAGGTTCCGTGTTGAATAAGTAATTAGAGGCAAATTAACACTAAATGCACATAAATACACTTGCTTTCTGGATGACCTACTCAGAATGCGGGCGAAGCCAAAGTCACAGAGCTTGATGACTCCGGTTTTGGTGAGGAGGATGTTCTCTGGCTTCACATCACGGTGGATGCACTGCAACATAAATGCTTAGCATCAGGGAATTGGCAACCTGATACAGAGTCTTTAGTACCAGAGAAAGAGGCGTATATTAAGGCTGACAGATTAGAAATGGACGTGGAGAAACAATAGCAAGAATATTGGAACTAAATACTCAATTGCAGTCACTGAGACTTCACTGGCTCTTGTTGTTAAAGTGGGAAACACAGTTGGCTCATTTTGGTTTTAAATGATGCTCAATTTCCTGCTCATTATCCAAACGTCTGCTGACAGGAGACTGGTGACGTATTGTGTACTGAAAACGGAGCTACGTCAATACAGTTTACTGTAAGAAGGTTCTGTCAGATCCTGGGAAGTGGTAAACTATAGTCACAAGAAAACGGATATCAAGCAATGGTGTGAGCAGCCAGTCAGAAATTGTTTACCCAATATAATAATAATAACTTCATACAAAGCATAGGTAATGCAATGATTCAGCTAAAAATGGCTCAACTAATTAGACTGAAATGTAGAAATAAAGTTAGCATATGAGAGCCAAAAAACAAAAAAAGGTTTGGTAAAAAATAAAATCAATAGTAAAACACTGAAAAACTAAAAACATGTTACATTTTACGGTTTATCTTGAACAACATTCACATGCCATATGTACACTGAGAGTTTATGTTGCTAACATAATACGCCCTTTCCAACTACACTGTAAAACTTGCTGTACAAAATACACAGTCCTCATTATGTCAAAAAAAAAATCCATTCTTAAATCAGCTGGAGCTCATATGAGGCTGTTTGTCCCTCATTTTTTTATTCTTCTTAAATCAGCTGGACATCATATGAGGCTGTTTGTCCCTCATTTTTTTATTCTTCTTAAATCAGCTGGACATCATATGAGGCTGTTTGTCCCTCATGTTTTTATTATTCTTAAATCAGCTGGAGCTCATATGAGGCTGTTTGTCCCTCATGTTTTTATTATTCTTAAATCAGCTGGAGCTCATATGAGGCTGTTTGTCCCTCATTTTTTTATTATTCTTAAATCAGCTGGAGCTCATATGCCGTTTGTCCCTCATTTTTATTTTTAGAGACCACTAACTTCCATCTACTGTACATATGGCATGAAAGTATTGTTCTAAGGCAGCCTTGAAAAAAATCAAATTTATCCTTTAAGACATAAAAGAAGAAAAAGAAGGAAACAAATGCATGAGAAAAATCACAGACTAAATACATAACATTTAGAAAAAAAGTTTAAATATACTGACATTGTGCTTGTGGCAAAAGTTGACAGCCTGCAGAGTCTGCCACACTATACTCTTCAGCTGAGCCTCGGGAACCCTGAAGAGGAAGAGAGACAAAGGAATATCGATTTGAGTAAGAGGAACAAAAGAAGCCTTATTTACTAGTCATGTTTCCTTGTCTGTTATTTCAAAAGGGTAACCTTAGGCCTGTCTCTAACAGCAACAGTGCCTTTGTTTTCAGGAGCAACTAGGGTTTCTGCTGCACAGCCTTATGGGAAAAGGAAAAATGTTCTGATAGCAACTAGCCATTGTGGCCCGGCCCAGATGTGTGACTTTACATGACGTAAACTAAAATCTTGAGACCGTAGAGATTGCATGCTTATGCTTTGGGAAAAAGAATAATCTATAAAAAATATATTGCTTTTGACTTGGCTGTTCCCTCCTCACTCCGCTCCCAACACTATTGAAAATCTCTTGGCAAGAGTCTCAACTCGACCTTTGAAATTCAGGCTGTTCCTTTCTTCTTGTCCCTTATCTCGTAAGCAGTACTCTTAAGAAATACATGTAAACACAATTATTGAGTTATGTGGCAAACTGTTTGCCAAACTGCTTAAAAAGAGAGGCCCACTTTTGCAGTGGTAGAGGTACTGTATTCAGATCTTTTACTTCATCAAGAGTAGCAGTACCACATGTAAAAACACTCTATTACAATTAAAAGTCCTGAATCCATATTGTAAAGTAAATATTATCAACTAAAAGTAATGAACATATCAAAAGTTAAAGTACTCATTATGCAGCAGAGTGTTAGGCTTTGGCACGTGTCAGCAGGATCTTTAACAACGCATCATATATTATGAACTGGCCATGGCTTTTGTTTGTAAAATCTCAATCTGCAAAGTTGGTAGTACCTATAAATGTAAAATACAGGTAGTGGAGTAAAAATCACAAAAAAAACATTCTGTGAGATGTAGTGAAATATAAAGTAGCATAAAAGGGATACTATACTAAAGTACAAGTTCCACAAAATTGTATACAAGTAGTAGGCCTACTTGCGTAAATTAGTTTTTCACCACTACACGTTTGTCATGGATTCTTAGAAAGGGGGCCAACGAAATAAATAACAGCTACACCTCCGAAGATTAACCGCTAAGTACGTGGCGCTTCCGAATCTTCCATATCTCACTGATCTAATTCAGAACAATTCGCAGAAATGGCATACATGACCTACCCTCGAGGGTGTTTGTCCAGCTCATTGAGGACCGTCTGCTCGCAGAACTCAAACACCAAGTGCAGCCGTCTTTTCCTCCTGAAAACCTCCAGCAGGTTGACCAGATTGACGTGTTTCAGTTGCTGCAGGAGCAACAGATGGACACTGTTTCAGTGCTTGACCAACAGCCAACATTGTTGTACAAAATATGTATTTAAACCCACAGACGATCTCTAAAGTCTGCCCAAACTCTGACAGCCTATTCTTTTCTTCTCCCTCTTATGTGTTAATGGCTTGTATGCCAATATTTTCGATTTTATATCAAAGTTGCCTTCAAATGTGTATACAATCTTTTGATTCAGTCTTTTAAAGCTTGTTTCCAGTCTCTTCTAAAGTTTAAATGTCCGTAATGGTCATTGAAACTGTTTTGTGTATGAATTGTGTGTGTGTAATAATACTCAATACATATGACATTCTACAACAATGACAAGATCATACAGCAAGAATACAAGAGTGCATGTGTACCCGTGTGAATGCATGTTTCCACCTGTAGTGTTGGATGTGAGCACACTTGATCCTAATCTCTTCTCACCTTCAGCATACGTATTTCTCGCAATGCAATCTTCTTAATGACAGGGTCATCTTCAGATTCCACAAACTTCTTGATGGCTACTATCTGGCCAGTATCTCTGTGTCTGCATTTGAACACCACACCATAGGAACCCTCGCCAATTTTGGCCAGCTTTTCATATTTCTCCATTGGGCAGTTATAGCTGTCACCTGTCAAAAGACAAAAACATATTTTTAACAAACAGCACCTCACTGAAATGTAATGGTTACTCCAAATAAAATAGCATTATTATATCCATCCACATGTCTATGGTATTAGTTGGAGTTTGCCAAATCCCTCCTAACCTTACTGATTTTGATACTTCCACAGTTCGAAAGATGTGTTGTTTGTAGACAAAATCAACTCATGCAGACCTTTAAAACTACAGTTTTTAGTGTCAAAACCCGCATAAAAAGCACACTCACCTGTCCACAATCTGAAAGGGTCTTCATCGACAAGTCACCAGCGAGCCTGCATCAAAAGTCCGCAAAGCTACGTGTATGCGTGCGCAGACGCTCTGGGCCTTACATTCACAACACCAGTGTGAAATATTGCTACAGTAACTTTGGATTTTAGAAGTCTCTCTCTCTCTCTCTCTTTCTGTCTCTGCTAATATAACACACTCCCTCGACTGTCTTCTCGTCCTGTGCGTCGTCACTACCTTGGTAACCCTCTCTGGTTGCTATTTCCGTTCAACGCAATCCCCTTTCTCAGTGTAAGTCTTTCTTTTGATTCAATTTTACTACTACAACCTCCCTCGTATATTCATGAACACCGAAATAGTAAATATTCACTACAACGTGTAACTTACCCCTTAGAAACGTCGCAGAAAAGAGCAACAATGATACAGGATCCCAATTCACAACGCTGGATACGTAGCTAAGTTAAAACACGCATTCGTTGTAACCAAGGAGACAGGTGGCCTTCAGGTGTGGACGGACAGGAAGCAGTAGATCGTTAGTTTTCTATAGGAAGAGGATAAAGTATTATTTCTGTAATAACTTAGTCACAACCACTACTTTTAGGTTTATTGTACTTAAATACGAGCAAGTAACCTATTGAACAAAAGATAAAATCCCACAAACGTTCTCCAAACTTATAGGAAGTAGTCTATATGTAAGGAATAATGTAGAGCTAAGCCGTTCACAAAAAACAGTCAGTTCAGCATGTAACCTAATAATTGAGGAGAATAGATAGCTATAACAATGCAATTTTGTGTTAAAAAAACATTTAATTTAGGTCTTGCCTATAGCTTTTTCATACAGGCTTATGACTATTTTTTTTTTTACATTAATTAGTGGTGTAAAGTAAACAAGTAGACCTACTGTACAATCCTGAGGTATAGTCTACATTCATTTGAAGATTAAGATTTTCCATGCAAAACATGATCAGTTTATAGCCTAAAATACGATATATTTAAATAACAGCACATGAAGTAGCCTAGTTGAAAAAATAGCTCAAACTTGACCAGCTAATAAATGCTTATTTCCTTAAAACACATCTAATAATAATCTAGTTGTATAACATTGCATTCTGACTACTTTTACCTTGGATACTTTTAAGTACATTTTGCTGGGGATACCTCTGTTACTTGAGTAATACAAGTAGACCAGCATGCTACTTGTTATTTTGTCCAGTCTCTCCAGACAAATGCCCTATTTAATTCCCGTCCATCAACAGTAAACACCTGTTCCCTCTTCCTTTATCTGCTCTGCAGTTGCCTGACATTGCCCGCCCACCTGTCCACCTGTTTCCCTCACCAGCTCTGCAGTATTTAGCTGGCCCATTTCCACTCATTTCCTGCCAGTTTGTCAATTTTGATTCTAGACATTTGCTTTCTAACCTCTGATTCATGTAGTCTACCCTGTAATCCTGGAACATGTACCAGCCTGCCTGTAAGCATACACCTTCACTTTGGCACTTTCTCTGCACTTGGGTCCAATTCTGCATTTCCTGAGTTCTGACAACTATAGTATTTTAGTTTAGTAATTCTGTGTAGGCTATGTACTGAAATGGGAACATGCCTGTGTGCTTTACATGCTTTTCAATAAAGTTGCGTGGCAAGCCTCATTCAACTGCCCAGTAAATAGCTTTACCAGTCACAAAGAAGCTACAGCATCACGTCACTCTGCCACAGATATGAAATGTATGTACAGTATCTCTGCTGTGGTTGCATGATTTATAGACTGTTCTGTTTTCTATCTTGACTGTGAATATATTTTTTCACCGAGGTGCTCCCTCGGCTTGTCTGGCTCTGAGACTTTACCACTGCAGCTCTATGGGATCCTCTGCAGAATGAGGCGGGGAATCATTTAGGACTTCACAGTGAATGATGGGAAAGCAGACTATGTTGCACTCTTGTGTTCAGAGACACACACGCCTTGAGGTGCTGGCATCGTGGCCTTGTGGAGGAGGGTATGAAATGCCCCATGGAAGACTGGTAAGACGTGTTGGTTAAACAGGGTCAGTAAGGCACGGAGGTTGTTGTGTTCAGAGGCCCAAGAAGTATATTAATAGACCAATGGAGAGCAGAGAAAATAAGACAGAGCATTTACCTTTCAGTTAGGTTAAGGATTTCAGAATCCAGGATTTTGAATCAGGCTTCATTTGCACAACAATAACTCTTGAGTTGCTTGAGATAAAACGTAGCGCAGTGTCTGTTCAGTGGCGTCCTCTGTTGCTTTCATATTCCGGCTGATAGTGACTCAATCGCCCTTAATTTTATCACAGGATGCTTCTCTGGTTAAAGGAGGAAAAGGAAATGCTCCTTTATCTGTGTTTTTTTTGCTCTGTTAACCAAAGCAAAATAATACAGGTAGATCTGTAATTATGTCTTCTCTGTACCTCAATGACACTACTGTTATTCTACTGTTATACATTTTGTGTACATTTGTCCTATGCAGTTGTGTTTGTCTAGAAAATAAAATTTTGGATCAGAAAAAAAGACAAAATATTTAAACATACGTGTTAAGGTTAAAGACATAGTTGTCACCAAGAGGAAAATGATCCTCTAAATGATGTTCCATCTTTGGCCAACAGGCGGCAGTGCACACCCATCAAAGCTCACAGAGACCAACACAACAGGACAAGTTACAGTGGTCCTGTAGTTGTTGACAATTGATAGCCACACTATTGTTGTTACCCTCCTTTCATTAACGGTAATCTGATATATAGTGCTGTTGACACTGGAACAAATTGTCTGTAGTATCTTTGTTGGATTGAACATTCTTTCTGTTATAATTATTGCTGGTATTTCCGGGGATTTTTGCCTTGGATTTTCCTATGTTAAATGTCAACGCTTATTGCTGGTGTTTGATGAATGGGTCATTCTTTGTAACTGACGCATATAATAGAAGACAATAAACAACCATGTGAAACGCATTTGGGACAAAACCTAAAAAAATCCAAAGACCAAAGACTGAATTATGGCAATTTACTATCTTTACTTCCCTGATGAATCATCTCTCAGACAGTGACGAAATTATTGAAACCATCGCTGTTTTGTTTCAGTCTAGATTTCCTTTTGAAAATACACAATCTGCCTTCTAAAAAGCACCCAGACGTAGGTCAGTGCACCACACGGTCCAGCCCTGTTGGCTCTCCATCCCTTGAAATTTACCGCTCTACTTTTAGACATGCTGTGGCTCAGTTCTTTGGCCTGGCAGGCATTCACCTTCACAGCCACCAGGTAAATGTGGCAGTCAGTTGGTGGGACAGTAGTGCCACACAGGGCTTGTTGACATGTCAATCATCACTGTCTCAGTGGCAGACAGGCCCAGAGTGTGAGAGAGCTGGTGCCATTCAGCATGCTCAGCTCCTGGCTTCCTAATGTGGACAGAAGTCAGGCAGCAGAGCTTTGTTTAACAGCAGATGTTTTACACTGCGTCCGTTACCCTCATTTCCTGGGCGGAGAGCTCCTCGCTCTATTAGACGAGTAACAGGAACCAGAAAAAAAGAGTTAGAGAGCGAGAGAGAGAGAGAGAGAGAGAAGTTAGCTGAGCTTGGAGCTCCCACAAATCACTTTGTCACCAGCAAGCTCTGACAAGCACCAGGAGAGAGGGAGCGCACAGGGAGAAAGGGAGAGAGACGGGGAGTTAAATAGAGGTGCAAATAGGGTGCTGTGTCAGAGGAGACTCAAGAAGGGAGGTGTGCAGAATCCGCAGAGGGCAAAACTGAGGTGATACCAATGGATGGATAGAGGGAAGAGACAAGACTACAATCTGATTCTCAAAACACTGTGGTCTAAGAGGGACTGTTACTCCTGCTGTTGTGGCTGCTGCTGGGTCTGGATGCTACTCGTTTAGAGAGGTGTGTCAAACTTAACACTTTGTTACAGGAGGACAGTGTTTGATTGACAGACATTGCTGTATTTCTTATCTCGTGATAGCATCCCTCGCTTAAGCTGTTTCCATCTCTGGCTCGATACACTGAGATCACATCGTTGTGTTTGAGAATGAAGACACAGTTACAGAGGCAGCTGCTCTGTGTGTAAAGTAGTTATGAATCGGAGGCGTTGAAAGCATTCTCTGGTGAACTTCAGCTGTACACAGATCACATGCTGTTATTGCTAAAAAAAGAGGTAGTCAGAATAGAGGGCGATACAAGTTTATCAGATGTTTTTTTCTCTCCACTTCTTGATGGCTTGACTGCATAAATGTAGGTATGTGAAGTGGTGAAGAATAAGTTTGTGCGATTTTCAAATACTATAATAGACTTTCTTTGCACCGTGGATATCTGATTAACTCTGGGTTGACTCAAAGCTCCTAGGGTCATCTTCTCAAACTTAAAAAAAAACAGAGAAATACGTATCTTTGCTATTTTCTCTTTCTCTGAGACATTTAGAGAGGGCCTTATTTGACACATCCAAGTACAGGTCAGTTCTGAATCATCGGTGAAGAGGCCTTGTGGGTCAAGGAGGACAGGAAGCAGTGTCAGCTGAAAAGATAGGGAGCACGTTGGGTTCTGCCAGAACCACTTTTCATTTTGCTGTGTTATACATATCCCTTTCCATTAACTCGTGTCTGGGGACATGTAAAGAGAGATTGCCTGTTGAGCAACACAGCCTTGAGCTGACACGTGGAGGTTTGCTTGCTTTAAGTAAGACAGGATTTTATTTAATATTTTGGGTGGAGGCTTGAAATCATATCACAAGTTGGTCTGTGAACACAGAACCAGCTCTGTTTAGTATTTGAGTGTTGGAAGATATTTTTGAACTCACTGAGTATCTTCTAAATCTTGGGGGCACTGTCTGTGTACATGTTTGGCCGGGCTCTGTTAGCATTTGACAGCTCCGCATTGGACTCATATCACCGTCTGGGACGTCATTGTGTTACCTGTGTGGCTGAGTCAGAGGTTGGCTCATCACTCGACGTCTGTCTGCCCTCTCGGATTCTCTCCAGCTGCTTCTATGCAAAGAAGACACAAGTGTTAGGTGGTTTTCACAGCAGCAGCGACAGCAGTGGCATCAATAGTCCCGAACTTTGAGGACTTTCCACACTGCTTTAATTGTTCTGTTGTGTGTCAACAGCTTGCGTCACTCACACCTCCCCACAGAGGGATTCACTGTGCCCTAAGCATCCTCAGTCGGAGGACAGGCAGTGAAAGAAAAGGTGAGGGAGGATTTGCCAAGAACCAAAGCACATAAGAGGTTGCAAACCGTCAGGTTGGCACCATGAAGCTGGCGTTGTTAATGCTCATGGCTGTGTACACGTTGGGCAACGTAAGTGGTATGTCTACATGTAAGACCCTGGACCTGGAGATGGTGAAGAAAAAGCGCATCGAGGCCATCAGGAGCCAGATCCTCAGCAAACTGCGATTGCCGAAAGAGCCAGATCAGGAAGGAGATGAGGAGGAAATCCCTACCCCCCTACTGTCCCTCTACAACAGCACCAAAGAGATGCTGATGGAGCAGCAGATCGAGGGACACAAAAATATCTCAACTGAACAGGAGGAAGAGGAGTACTTTGCCAAGGTGCTGCACAAGTTCAACATGACCGGTAAGTATCAAATAACTCACACAGATATACATCAGTCATGGACGCCCATTGTCAGAAATGGGGGAAATTGCTGATGGCTTAACTACCGCACTAAGAATGTCAAGTCGAAGTGGGAGTGTGATTTATGCTCCAATATTTACAGGCACTTGGACTGGGAAAATCCGGGAAAATGACAGGTGTTCTTTGAAAGGAGAACTACTGTATACACCAAGGCCGTTTGTCAAAGCCAATGTGTTATCCACAATGGGAATAGACTTCTAGAGAAATAATCCCTCTCATATAGTGGTGTCTGTATCTGCAGAGACCCTGTCTTCTGCCTGCATGTTCTCATTTTGCTATGTTCAGGACGTTTATTGGCGTTAACCTCTAAAAAAAAATAAAAATAGCAACCACGAGCCAGATCGAAAGCATCCATCTAACAGAAAGCTTTGAAAATATACTGCAAATGAGGCGAGGCTAAACGCCAAGCTCGATCCAAAATGAGAGTACGGGTACGGTCATACATGGGCAATATTTACATTGGCAAATATTCACCGCTATTCTATTCTACATTCTCTGGCTCCAGTGGCAAAGCAAATTCAAAGTTTGTTGAACTTTGACCGGCAAAGTTGGAGTCTCAACGGATATAAAGATGTGTGTGTGGTTAATCCCACTTGGCTGTCATTAACAAGGTTTCCATCCACTTGTCAATCGTATGATCTGAAGTTCGGTAAAAAAACTCATGCAAATAAAGCTAGTGAAAGAGTGTTTCCATCCAACGGCTTTAAAGCAAACAAAAAGCTGTGCGTAATGACGTCACATGCTGTTTGCGATCCAATTGGTATATTGAATAGATTTTAGACGTTTTATGGTGTTTCCATTCATTTTCACACTGAATCGCACAACATTCAAGAAAACATTTGTGAACAAAGTTTTTCTAGATAAAATGGATCGCGCCATCTTACATCTGTCTTTGTTGACACCCGTCATGTGTGCAACCAGAGCGTAAACACTGGGCGAAAATTAACTAAAACTTCTTCTTTGTTGTGTGGCGGGTTGCAACCATCAAATGACCTAAAACTTAATCGCAATTTATTAATTCTTTGGCAAATAACGTTTACATCAGCGTTTATCGCATAAGCTGTATATTGATCAAGATAAAATCCAATGAGATGCATTTCCTTTGAGATGATATTCATGAAGTATTACTGTTTCCATAAAGCATTTTCCCTAAATTGGGACAAAAACGTGTGGATGGAGAAATCTTATTCTTAGGGAGCCAAGATGGAAATTGTTGCTGTATTGACCAGCCAATAATGCATAAAAATGACCATGACAATTATAAACTACCCCACAAGAGAGATGCTTATGTAAGAAAAAATGGAAAATGTACCAATAAAGTGTTTTACAAGAAACAATACTCACAACAACTCAAACAGACTATAAACCAGCAAAGTGAGTTATGTGTGTTTTACTGTTAAAACACACATACTGTTAAAATGTGCACTGCGCACATTTAACACAAATATTGCCTCAATGGTCAGTCCCCTGCATTCGTGCATGTGTGCCCATGTCCCGAATCTGGGATTGGCCTTTACCCGCTTGTTAGCACCGTAACCCTTGTTGAGCAAGGGAATGAGGGGCCTACTGCCCAATCCCCCGGGATAGACAAACTTAGTGACTATAGCCCAAATTAATCTTGTCTATAAATTCCTTCAACATGTGCACCTCTTCTGATCTCCACCCAACATCTTCAGGCAGTCTAAAGAGTTCAGAGATCACAGGCATTACAAGTTAGCAGGACTGTGTGTTGCATCTGGTCTGATGTTGTGTGTTGCTTTTGTGGTGTCTATTGCATTTTTACTGCTTTATTAGCGCTGTTTGTTTGGCCAGCCTGTATACACTTTTTGTTCAGCCAAATGGTTTTTGGCTTTAATTGTACAGTGACTACCAAACTATTATGATAAACAGATCTTTTTTTTTGTTTGGCTCCATTGTTCTCTACATGCCTATACTCCTCACCCTATCAGGCAGGCATCCACACTATCCCTCTTTTATCCACCACTTCAAAAGAAAGACTTGAGTGGATGGACCGTGCTCAGGAGTGTGCAGAACAAAGGGAATTTCAAAATAAAGGAGCATGATTTTGTTCTGCTTGGTGCAAAACCGAAGAAGAGAATTATAGAAAACAGTGAGAAAACATGAAATGCACTGCTTCACCCTCACACTGTCTCATTCTCTCTCTTTCAATTTCTCTTTTTATCGCACTCTGTCCCTCAGGGATTGGGGGTTTCCTGTAACTTGAGCATTGGGTTCTCCCTTGCTTATCCTGTCACTTGTTCTCCATCATATCTCCTTCTCCCTGACCATTTTCCATTTCATTCCCATATCTCTCTGCCCATGATTACCCGTCTCTCTCTCTCTGTTTCCGTCTCTCCCTCTGCTGAGTTTCCTAAGCTTATTATTAGTGTGTTTGCAGCGTGTTTGTGACGGGGCAGCTTGGCAGGAAGGAAGGCAGGCTGATGGCCACTGAGATCTTGAGTGACTCAGGTCCGGTGCAAGCGGTGCCCATGGGGAGCATGTGTTTCCTACCACTATGGAATGCCAAAGAACACCCATCTACTTTCTCAACCCTCAACACATCTCCTTAAAACAGACTCAACCTGTACGCACTGGGAAAACCAAGTGTGCAGTACGAGTGTACGTGTGTAGGCCTAGCAAGAAGTGTTTTGCAATTATTTAAAAAAAACACACACACACACACAATAGGGTGTGTGAGACAATCCCGCTTCTGCTCTTCTGTGAGAAGTAAAAGACACAGGACTGTTTATTAACAAATACTTTTCGTCACTTCAATTTGTGGTTTCTTTTCATTGGGCAATTCACACTTTCCTGATACCCCAAAAGAGCCTACAGGGATGCATATTTGTGTGCAGAGCATTTTAGAATGTAATAGTTTTAGTCTCCATCATGGTAATTGTGTGGCGGATAAGGCTAGATTTATTCAGTAAATTAGCAGTCGCATCCCCCCCTTGAAGCCCACACAAATTCACCTCTCCCATTTGACGTGGGATTGGTCCAAATGTAATTCCGCTTGTTTACAGAAAGATCTCTTTTCCCCTATTGGAAACCAGCCACTTTTGGTCGTTCAGGAGTGAAATGAGTTCACTGCTCACTCAGTAATTATTATATTCAAGAGTAAATTAAGCTGCTTCCGCCCTGTGATGAAGAGTAGCAACAGAGGTTGGACAGTATGTGTAAAATAGGGTAGGGTGAGGAAACTAGACATTGATGAATGTGCTGTGGGAGGGTGGAGCTGAGCGTATGAAGGAGGCAGGTATTTAGCCTGTTGCTGGAATCTGGTTCCTCCCACTGGTAATTACAGAGCTGTCTCCCTACCTGTCACAACAGCTGTCCCCGGCTTACCTGCAGATAGGCCCTGATTCAACACACTATTCCCCCCCCTCCACACACACACACCCATGTTAGTACGCTGGACAGGGTGCTATCTATCTTTAGCCTGAGCAGTAAGAGCAAGGCCTTTTCTCAGCCGGGCATGGAGAAATCATTTTACACTTTGTCATTTAAAAATGCTGTATTTTGATTGGGTGAGCTGTTCAGTGATTGGGAGAAGATGCATGCAGAGTTAAATGGAAAGTAGAAGTGAGGATAAAGCTTTACCGTAATAATGGTACTGTAGCCAATATGCTCTTTAGGGGAAGTGACTTAATTTCCTGTTTCGTAAACACTTCTAACCTTTAACACATTTATCTTAGTTTACTCCAACCGGCCGGAGACGATGACTTTCCGTGCTTGGTGTTGCTTGGAACATCATTGCCAGTTCACCGCTCTTTGCATACTGTACACTGTGCTTACAACTAAATATTTGACTCTGTTCCGGGTGGGGCCAGTAAAATGTCATCTCATTTCCTTTTACACTGCACGCCAGCTCTTTTTCAGTTTCAGTTTGGCTTCACTACAAGGGGTGAAACACTACCCATGCAGCAACACAGATGGTGATACTGGTAAATGATACACAAGTAGCCGTGGCATGGAGGATCCTGGTACAGCCTGGATTGCAAGTATGCAAGGCTCGGCCGTAGCTCCTGTCAGAGAGTAATTCCCGGATTTAAGAGCAGTGAACCCCAACTTTGGCAGACTGAGGCAGAGTAGAAGGTTTGGGCCCGCGCCAGACCCGGCTCCATTGATACACATCTCCAATTTCTCTGCACCCCCACTCACAGCCTTTCACCGCTCACAACTGTGACTTATATTCATACAAGTGCATTCTTCACTTTGCTCTTTTCTTTGCCTGTTTCAACCCCCTTCCTTCTACACCTCCTCTCACTCTCTCTTTCCACACAGTGATTCACTCTATCATCTTCCTACCATCTTCCACTTATCTTTGCGCGTTTCTGTCCAACTTAATCCTTCGTAATGTAACGCTGGTAGATTTATGGTGTGAAAGGCTTCAGTAGCTTGGCTCTGTTTTCTATCAGCCTCTGCAAGGGGAATGTCCCTGCTGTCGTGGAATGGGAAAACTGTAAGAAAACAAAACACTCTCTATGGTCCACTTTACAGCAGCTGGAATAGATGAATGTTTGGCTGCAGATAAGATCATTGAGAAACACTGTGAATTTGGTTATTCCATTTTACTAGTGTGTGTACAGAATTCTAAAGTTTGGTTATGAAAAACAGTAACAAACATCCCAGGGTTAAATTATGTAGTTCATGCAGAATGTTATGCATCAAATGTGCAAATATAGAAAAGTAAATATGGCAACACTTTACTTGAAGGTATCTACATAAGAGTGACATAACACTGTCATGAACACATGACACTGTCATGAAACAGAATGAAACTTGCTTAAAAAAGCGTTAAGTCATAAACGTTTATGACCTTCATCATTTAACATGTTCATGACCAGTACCATGTCACTCTTATGCAGATTCCTTCAAGTAAAGTGTAACCGTAAATACTTATAGAAACTTTGTAATACAGAGCAAATGCAGAAAAGCATTCATATCTAAAAGAATCTGAACTTGGACTTGAACTGGACCTTATTCTTTGAATGTCATATCCATTAATTATTCTTTTAGAGCACCCATTTGTCTCAGTGTCCCATTACTACATACTACTCCTGTTGTTCCCATCCTCGCTAATATTGGTCTTTGATCAGGAACCTGGAGGAAAATAGGAAATGAAAGGTGAGGAGAGGATCACTGCACACGTCTACTTGTGTGTGCCTCTCATTTTTCAACATTAAGTATGTGCTGACAAAGAGCCCTGATATTCTCCTACATTCACTAGAAAGTGCTCGGTAGTTTTGCTTTTATATATATATATATATATATATATATATATATATGTGTATATATATATATATATATATATATATATATATATATATATATATATATATATGTATATGTATATATAAATACTATATATATTTGATTATTTACCACCTAGTTGGACATTTGCCAATTAGCAATATATATATTATATATATATATATATATGCCTTTACTGACGGGACAGCTGAAGAAATTAAAGGGGAGAGAGCGAGGGAATGACATGCCGCAAAGGGTCGAAGTCAAACCCGGGCCCGCTGCGTCGAGGAGTGAAACCTCTATATATACGCGCCCACTCTACCAACTAAGCTAACCCTTGCTTTTATAGTTTTGATAAAAAAAATGTTTTTGTAAAAGACTTGTTGGAGAGCTGTGAGCTCCGTTCTTGCTGTTATGTAATTGTTGGGTCTCCCCCCTCCCTTTCTTTCCTCTTTGGGTTTTTTTTTGGTCCTGGGACGCGTGTATTGTTTGTTAATTATACAATAAAAATGTGATCACAAAAAAAATCTTAAAGACTTGAAAGTATCACAAATAGCTCTTTAACCCTCCTGAGGACAACATACACACCAGCTCACAAAGCAATATTTCAGAATTTCATTTTAGACATTTATTTACTATTTTATTCAAATATTACACTACCTTTGTAACGAAATTTGACAAATATCAAAAAGCGAACATCGACTTGTTTAACTTTAGGGCCAAATTATCTCTTTAAATATTGCTCTGGAACACATTTGTGTTCTCACTATACAAAAAGCTGAGTTTGTTCTGAACATTTTGATATGTAACACATGGGTATCCGGATATATGCAAATATCCTTAAAATGTGAAGTCAAAAAGAAATGTTTGAATAGCCTTAGACTTCAGAGGGTTAAAAAGCACACACCAAACAATTACAATGCTTAAAAGAAGAACATTTAAATCTCATTTCCCATTTGAAGTAGTTCCCCTTCTGTAAGGATAAGGTTGGTTTAAGACACTAGGTTATATGACATTATATTAAATGAAATGTCAGTAACACATCCATTGTCCATTTGTTTTTCTAATGCCTTTATACAGTACATCCAAAACCTGAGTCGTCATCTGGGTTAAGATTAATTAGTCCCCAACATTTGTTTGTAAAATCTCCTAATAAGTAATTGTTTTAAATCCAACAGCCAAAAATGACACAGGGACCACCAGGTCCTCCAAAAGCATCACGATGTTTTTCAACATCATGGAGATTCGGCAAAGTGTGGGGGATTACCGCCTGCTGACCAGTGCGGAGCTACGGATGCTCATCAAGCAACCCAGCATACCTACTGAGCAGCGGGTGGAGCTGTACCAGGGTCTGGGAACATCGCCCCGCTACCTCACTTCCCGCTTCATCAACAACAAGTTGAAAGACAAGTGGCTGTCCTTCGATGTCACTGAGACGCTGCGGAACTGGCTCCAAGGGACCGGTGAGATAAAATAGCTTTGTTTAAGCTCTGGTACCAGCTCTGGTTCAGTGGTGGAAGAGGTGTTTGGGTCCTTTACTTAGAAAAAAGTACTAATACCACACTGGTAAAATACAATGTTACAAGAAAAAGTCCTGCATTGAAAATGTTACTAAAGTAAAAGTATGTAAGTGTCATCAAAAAAATGTACTTAACAGAAAAGTCCTCACGTTTTAGAAAGTGGAACCGATCAAAACTGTTTTGTCAGTCAAACACGTGCTAATGTGCTAATCATTTTGGCTGTACTTGTAGACCTATATGTCATTGGATAGTTTAATTTATAATAAAACACGGTATTTTCTAAACTGCATGTGTTTTGTGTGCAAAATCTTAACTTTGAGAGTAACTAACTAGTTACTTAAACTGTCAGATTAATGTATTGGAGTAAAAAGTACAATATTTCTCTTTTTTTTAGTTTTAATTGTTGTCAAACAATCAACAATGTTGCGAAAGAAAACAAAACAACATTTTTTTAAACCACCAAATTAAAATAAGAAATGATAAAAGTATAGGTTCAAGATGGAACAGGCGGTAGCATACAGCTTATTAGGTCCTGCCCATACTTCACAATATCATATTATTACAAAACAAATAGCTATGCAAATACAGCATACAACCTTTCAGATCTTTCGATAACTTATAACAATACAACAGTATACAACAATACTTTTACATGACAATTCCATTGAAATGTAGTGGAGTAGAAAATGGCATGAAAAAAAGATTCAAGTAAACTACAAGTACTTAAAAGTTTTACTTAAGTACAGTACTTGAGTAAATGTACTTAGTTACATTCCACCAATATATAGTCCAGTTGTTTAGTGCAACCTCATGTAATATCCAGATGACATTTACTTTCACAGATAGAGTAACCAACCAGCTTAAATTCCTCCATGTTAAATTTCTGTCTCACCAGAGGACGAGCAGGGTTTCCAACTTCGGCTGTTCTGTGAATGCAGCCAGACAAGCGTTGACAGTGGCTTCGATTTTAGCATCTCTGGGATCAAGACTGGTAGGGGAGACACAGCGACCTTACAAGCGATGACGCAGCAACCCCCCTACATCCTGACCATGTCCATCCCTCAGAACAGCAGCAGCCACCTCACCTCACGCAAGAAACGCTCCACCGAGACTAAGGATACCTGTACAGCGTAAGCAATCCGGCACAAATCACAGTTGTTGTGTTGTATTTTATTTCATTGACAATAATCAACTATATAAATCTTAGGATTTTTTTAGGATGCAAAAGACTTCCCAAATGCAGCTAAAATGACGGGATGTGTGTAACCTTACATTGAAAGCTATTTGAAACTATTAGTGCAGCATTAAAACTTACAGATTTTGAAAATGAACCTTCCACGGCAACTATGCTCAAAGAATCTTAATACACACTTGTTTTCTCTCATGCAGCCAGACAGAAACCTGCTGCGTGAGGAGCTTGTACATTGACTTCAGGAAAGATCTGGGCTGGAAGTGGATACATAAGCCAACAGGGTACAATGCTAACTACTGCATGGGTTCCTGCACCTACATCTGGAATGCTGAAAACAAATATTCTCAGGTATAGTCCAACACCTCACTGTAGTATGCAATCCGCATGCCGTGTGAGGTTTGGCAGCTCAGACTGAACAACAACAATCTTACAACTTCATGTTCTCCCCCTCTGGTTATCATAAGGAATGTGGAGCACATGAAGTGGTTAAGTCTGTGTTGTATGAGAGCCACGGCTTGTGAAGAGGGTTTAAATGAATGCGGAAATGATCGTTTATTAGTTGGTTGACATAAATGAACAATTCTGATAACTGATTAATCAGTTTGTGGCGTGTTTCCACTGCATGGTACGGCTCCCCTCTGCTCAACGCGACTCACTTCTTGGGTACCAGTACTTTTTTCTATTTGGTTTTCCAGTGCAGATCGTACGGGTAGGTAGGATTCTCTGCTGGTCACCCTAGCCCCGTCGCATGAAACTGCTCTGACATCCTCTTCAATCATTTCATTGGCTACCAAACAAAAGAGCATCAGCATTCCGTCAATTGTACAACATAGTGCATGGCATAGTTATGCAGGCTGTGATTTCTTTTAGAATGTGGGTGGAGTGAACCAAACAAAAACAAAAACGCTATTGACAGTAGCATGGCAATTCAAAAATGGTGTCTTAGTGCAGGATTGTCCTGAGTCACGCTAGTGTCAGGGCCCTCTGGCCAGTCAGTGGCCTGCACTGTTTTAACTCTATCTTGTAGTATCGGCTCAGCTTGCTTGGAACCTCAAACAAGGTGGTAACAAAGACCTATCAGGTACTATCCACAACCTTGCCAATAGAAAACCAAGAAGAGAGCGAGTCAAGTCATACAATGCCGTGGAGAAACGCCATGGGTCAAACATCAGTGCTTCCAGCTTAACAAATGTGAGATGTTGGTTGGACAACACATTTGGAAGACATGTTCTCCCAATTTTCTGACATTTATAGACTAAACATCGAATTGATTAATTTGATGAAAATAACCTACTAATAAGATTCTAATTGTTATAAACACTAATCCTTAGTTTCAGGCCTAATTTAACTAATATAGCACTTTAACTGATACCAAAACCATTTTTTTCCAGACTATCTCGACAACTACTGAATGAAATGAAATATACAAAACCTAATAAAAAGCAACACATTGTGGCTTATACATGGATTTGAACAAAAGCACTCTCTTAACTCAAACTGGATTATTATTGCCTATTATCATTGCTTTGCACAACATGTCTGTGATGAAATTCTGAGCTGAGTTTCTCCGTTTATATGTCTTTCTTTCATATAATTGTTAACAGATTTTGGCCCTGTACAAGCATCACAACCCGGGAGCCTCTGCCCAGCCCTGCTGTGTTCCCCAGACACTGGAGCCCCTGCCAATCCTCTACTACGTGGGCAGGCAACACAAGGTATGTATACCGCTGCCAAGTAACCTTCATTCAGAGGTGAAATGTTTACAGAACATTTTAGGGGAAAGCAACACTTGATTGACATGATTTATCACATTACTGTTGATTTTCACTTTCAGGTGGAGCAGCTGTCCAATATGATAGTGAAATCCTGCAAGTGTAGCTAAAAATGGATCACAATGCTCTGCCTCCCCTCAAACATATACAGAGATGTGTTTGAGACCACAGAGAGGAGCCTGACGGAGAGAAAAGTGGGACGAGAAGGATGTGGAAAATAGGAACAACATATTTAAAGTCATTTTGCCAGACCTTTGTGGTCCACTTTTTCCTCCTGCGAGCTCTACCATCATCATGTTGAACGCACCATGGACTTCTTTATATAGATGAAGATATCCTTTTCTATATGTGTATATACTTTTTCCTTGCAGTAGTAAAAGCATCTGTCTTGAAATGAATTAATTTATTTGTTGGAGGGACAGATCGATAAAGAAGTGATACATAAAGTAAAGTATAAAAGTCAGTTTGATATAAAAACCCAAAACAGGTGGACAAAGGATGCCAAAGGACATGAGGACCAAAATGACCTCAATGGAAGAACGTTTATACAGATGATTGTCTGGGATATTTCTGTTATTTCCAAATCACCTTCCTTATGAGGTCACAGTAAAAGGTGCTAAATTACAGGTATGGAAAAGAGTGGCTGATGGGGTTTTCCTGGATGATAATTCTACAGGTGTTTTTTGGATACAGTGGTACTGTAAAGGACAGCAGATGACCACAGGGACAGTCCGACCAGGGGAAACTTCCTCTGACTGAGAGGCTGGACTAGTCAGCCAACTGAGCAACGTTTCACACGAACCGTCCATCAGATTTGCTTTTTTGTTTTTTCAACCCACGTGATTTATACAATTCTTGTTTTGTGTTCATAGAATGTTTGCCCTTTATGAAGCCTCCAAAGCTGTCACCGCCATGAGTAATATCAGTAAGTGTGATTACACCATGTTTTTCCTCCCTCAGGATTTACAGCCAGGCTGTTGTTGTTAGAGGGTGAGGGTCAGGGGATGTGGTTATGGTGTTGGTTTTAGGGAAGCCATTTAGACTCAATACACACTGTTTTTTTTATCGCCATAGTAAATTAGAGGCAATTTATTGCCTTGTATTTAAGGAAAAGTTTTTATCTTTCATCTGAAGTGTGATGCTTTTTGCACAACTCAAGAATTAACTCAGCTTCTTCGATTTGTTTTAGGAATAGAACCAACGCATTTTGTTCTTGTGTTCTGTATTTTTTATAATGCACTTACCGTGTGAGATTTGTAATTGTAAATACTATTCTAACAATTTTAAATAAACATTGTTGTTAAATTATCACGTCGGAGTGGAAGGTTTTTGTGAGCAAAATGAGACCACACGTGATGTTTCCACTTGTCAGAGAGCTGTGTTGTGAAGGTGTATGTCTATTGCACTTGTCAGTGCGTGTGTGTGCGTGTGCGTGTGTGTGTGATTGCGGATACGCAAAAACCAAAACACGCCTAGTGTGTTGTGGACGTGAATACCGTCACTATTGAGGAATTCAGTTTGAGCTCCTCACATGAAAACATAAATGAAAAGTTTTATCTTAGTTTTAGGCATGTTGTGGTCTGTAAGTGTCTTACTAAATCTCCTGCACTTTGTGAGAACAAGGCTACTATTTCACTTTAACGTTTCTCATGTATTCCTTCACTGATGGGGAAATGCTTCACTCAGCATGTACAGAGCACACATGCTTCTTTCAACAAATTCTTATAAAATCAGGTTGTACACTTAGCAATAAATTTCCAATGTCTAGAGAGAGCTCTACCAGTGGAAAAGAGTGTCGTATTCCAGGTACGTGTGGTCCATTTCTGGGCAAGCAATGGATGCCTATTTACTCTGTGAACTGACAGAAGAAGAGCAGCAAGCCCTGCTGGGCTTCACCTATAGGGCCAAGGCAGCACTAGAATTCCCGGACACACAACCCCGTTCTTGGCACTGCCTTTACCTGTAGGGATGCATGCCACACTAACATTTTTTTTTGTATCTCCGAGCACCTCGTCCACCCACATCCACACCCTGCCAGCCCCACCCCTCTCCCTCAGTACTCAAGGGATTACTGGCAGCCCACGAGGCTGAATTGGGAGTGAGGAGAGCAGGCCCAGACCCGTTGGTAAGTCCCAGACTTAAGGGCAGTGACTACATGGAAAATTAAACACACATACTGTACACATGCAGGTGAAAACACTGAACCCACTGACACACAGCCACGGCTCAAGCACATCAACGTCAAATACCTTGCATAAGCTTTGTGCTAGAGAGTAGTGTGGGAGATGCTTGCGCTGCTAACAAGGTGACACTGATCTGTGCTATCTTGTTCCAAAGCTGGTCATGTTACCCAGGATTCCCCTGAAAGGCACAGGAATTTTCCCCCTGCGAGCCAACACACAGAGTGCTTGTTTGAAAAGTGCGATCCGAAGGCAGATAAACAACGTAAAATGAAACGTGATAATTGAATCCTCTTTTGTCTCACCTTTGAGAATGTTTCAGACAAGTCTGTTGCCAAGTCTTGAATTTTAATTGTGCCAAGGCACAATATGTACTGTTTTATCTTGGTAAGGCGGATGTAATTGGAATGTTTAAAAGGTGTTTTTCTCCCTCTTCAAGTAACAGAATCATTACCCAACCCAAACAAGGAAAACATGAGTTTTGTTGAAGGAGACATGATCTTAAAATTTTTTTTCTAAAAAATGAATACGCTTCCACCTGCTTAACTTGCCTTGTAATGACAAAACAAAGTGTGTGAAAGTCAAGAGGCCCATAAATCTATCACGGTGTTAATGGAACAGTCCCAGAGGGATGTCAAACTCAAGTAGGCTTGTCCTTCAAACCAATGTTCATTTCACAGCAGCTGCTTCCTCTTGCGCCCTCAGGCTTTTTATGGAACTGAAACAAAGTGCTGACACCTCCTGCCACATACTGAAGCACATCCCAGAAAACGTTTCATCCAAAGAGAAAAAGGGGGCACTTGAACCCATTGTACCATGAATAAATGTTACGCAAGAAAAAAAAGGAGTGAAGATGGATGCCTGCAGCATTTTAAGGTCAAGCAGGTGTTCTTTTACAACTAACACAATCCACGTGCCGAGTTTATACAACTGCATGAGTAACCAGAAAAGCATTCTGTTGTTGCACTTCATCAGAGCGAACAAGTCCATTTTTACATAATTGGCCCTTTAATTGCAACCATGTGCTGTGATTTGTCTTATTTTATCTGAAACAAAATGAAAGGCTCTGTTTCATGTCATGCTGCCTGAAACGTTTTCTTTTTGTGGTACTTTTACAAGTTCGTAATGAAAAGTGATCATGCTTAATGGAAGCTGGTTGGCTAGTACTGAAATGCTATTTTGGGTTGTGTGTTATTACAACATCTATGAAATTTGCAATTATATGTCCAGTGATCTTTTGCCACAACCGGTCCTTACGAGTGGAGCAGTAAAGCGGCCTGGTGTAATTCCTGCGGACTCAGGCGGAGCTGCCCGTGACCTTAATAACACACTCTGGTGTCCTGCTGCTGCTCAGCACTGCTTCACAAACACACAGCTGCTCAAAGCCATTGTTGGTCCAGGTGCTGAATCTGTGCACAAATACCCACACATCATCAAACACGCCTTCCTACTCGCAGTCACAACTGTGTTGTGATTATTATGATTTTATTTTTGCTATATTTTCAAAATGCCGGTTGTCATTTAATTTCAATTTGAAACTGTGTAATTTGAATATATTTATCTTCACTTATAAGTTTTTCAAAAGTAACAGTGCAATTATTTTCATATTGCTATACTTTATTTTGATTGTAAAGTTTGTATTGTCAGAGAAAATTTACATTGATAGAAGGGGCCTGGATGAATAAACTGCAGTAATTACTGACTTTTTATAAAATTTTATGTTTTCTCAATTTTGTTTATTGCTATTGCGTCAGCCAAGGAGATTTTGTTTTTGATTCACTTTGTTGGTTTGTTTGTTTGTCTCTTTACTAAAATAACTAATGGTCCGACTTGGGTGAAGCATAGGCCAATTACTTTTAATTTGATTACTTTTCACTTTCTACTTGAACATTGAGAGACGGGATGTGGCCTTGGCCGAGGTCGGAGCTCCCTGAGTGCCTTTCTAGTTTTATTCATGTGTTTATTTAGGCCTACCTTTAATCACATTTGAATTTATTTTAGTGAGAGGAAATTGTGATAATTTACATTTACAAAGTTTACTATAATACTATCTTGCATAAGTATTCTTTCATGCTTGACATAGCAAAAGAACACTCACATGCATGCACATACATACAGTTTTTGTACTTCAGTGTTTGTGAAGACCTTCTTACTTAAACCTCATAACACCAAATGTCAATCCAATGTCAAACAGTCCTTTGAGAAAATGTTGTTACTCTCAAAGTCTACAATTGGTCCTCACAAAGCTATAGGCATAAGAACTATCTCTCTCTTTCTCACACACACACACACACACACACACACACACACCTGTAAGATGTTGACTTCATTTACTGCATTTAATTATTTAGTTGTTTTTTTGTGCAAGTTTTATTTTCACTTGTCTTACAATGTTATGTGTCCATTTGTATTTTTGTATTTTTCTGTACAGCACTTTGGTCAACTTTGGTTGTTTTAAAGTACTTTACAAATAAAGTTGGATTGGATGCACACAGACAATCTCACTGAGTCAGTTTTGTGTGGTTGTTTAATCAAGATACATGTAAACTATGCTCTTGGATTTATGAGTCCTCAGAAATGAGATGTTTTGAGTGAAGGCAGAACTGCTGAATATGCAAAAGCTTAGCGGTGTGTTGACCGGTCTTCCCCTCTTCACCTGTCTTACTTTTACCGCCATCCCTCTCACTTCACACCTGTCGCCCGAGGCGTTTATCACAGTCTGAGTCAGCCGACCATATCTCTTGCTCCGTCTCTTCTTTTCTCTCTTTTCCTCTCTCATCTTTATATTAACCCCTGCCAGCACTTTGAAGACTCCCTGGCCATTTGGAGTCACAACCTGAACTAAACAAGGCAGGTGATAGGGGAAGAAAACAGATGTGAGTGAATGAATGATAAAAGATAGAATAAAAGACCACACACCTCTGCTCACTGGCTAAAATGTTTTAGCATTAATGTCTACAAAATAAAAAATAACTGGTGGGAAAAAAAACATATTCATAAAACGAGAATCTGTCATTTCCTTTTTACCAGATGGTGACTGTGCTCTTTTGTCGTGCATATAATCAGTAGCTGACTTTCATAGCTTGATACACAGAGGATCAAAGACAGAGAAGAAACTCAAACCCTCTTCAAAGGGAAAACTACAAAGGGGAAGTATGATAAACCGTGTGGGAGTGTCTGAGAATGGTTATAAAGCATGCTGCGTGCGTCCTGACTCATTTGCTGGACTTCAGTAAGTTAGAAACGTTTTCTAAAAAAGGAAAGGTAGGCTACCAATTATATCTCTGGACTGGCTTCTTCTCACGGTACCGCCCCTCTATTTCCCTTCTTCTCAGAGCCTCTCTCTCTTACTCTCTCCCTCTCTCTGTCCCTGGACACAGAGGGACACATTGGCCCCTATAAACAACTACCACCACCCTGGGTAATAAACAGAGGAGAGGATCTGACTCTGGGGGTCTGAAAAGACAACATTGGCCATGCCTTTACTCCCAGAGGAGAGGCAGCCCTTAAATACCAGTTTAATCTCACAACCCCAACTGAGGTGGAGGAGGAGCAGTAAGGTTTTGAGTGTCCCATTTATTCCGTTAAGCAGACCCTAGCTAGCCTCTATTGCACTAGCATGTGTAACGTTTTTACAGAAGGGTTTCTTTCAGTGTTTTCTAAAAATGTATTTATGCGGGGCTTCAGCTCTCCATAAACTCCTTCGTTCAGCTTGGCTGAACTGAGGCTGTGACCCTCACCAGTGGGAGTACATTTAAGTCCAATCACAGTCTATTACTCATCTCACTGCTTCCTTGGTCAACTCTCACACACACACACACACACACACACTCACACGCATACAAATGCACACACGTAGTATAGCAGGGGCAATGCTAACTCCTATCAAGAGAGGTGTGACTAAAGTCACAAATCACAGAAACCGGTGTTAAACTGACATGGTGGACAGGAAGAAATATCTTCTTCCTGCACAGTGAATGCACACACATATACGTACACATATGTTGTCTGTATCCTATGGTAACCTGACTCTTCTTTTAAGACAAATGGGAGGTTAGGGAGGTCTTAGCTTGGTATAGGGTCTGTTTTAGATTAGTCAGCCGTGATCTGCAGCCTCTTGTGTCAGTGGGGCTCTCAGCTGTATTGATGGGCGTACTAGAGAAAGGCTCCGCAGCCTTTCCTCTATTGCCTCCACTCAGAGGGGCATTAGGTCAGCATGTCCCCACCCCTCCTTCCTCTCCCCACTGACTATGAATTCCCCAATGAACAACACATTCCTCCTTCCCAGTCCCTCTGTTTATGACACGCCATCCTTTGAGGCAGCATGTGAGTGTTTGTGTACATGCATGAGCAAGGGTGCACGGATGTGAGTGTGTTAGTGTGTGTGTTTGCCTTGAGCAACTGAGGCACGGTGAAAACATAAACGTTTCAGCATGAAACTATCAAAGCTGGAGCGTGTGTTTTGAGCGTGTGGTGAGTATTCTTCTGCACTGACACACCTGAGCAGGTATGATGAGAGCACACATCTGTGTGACAGATGTTTTTTACATCGCTGCATCAAAAGGCGGAATGTAGGCAAATTGAATTACACAGAGCGAGAGAGAGAGAGAGAGTGATGGGTGGAGGAGAAAGCTATGAGTCATCACCAAATTTGGGATGCGCTGGTTTTAAGAGGCAGAGAGAGAGAGGGGCAGACTAGTTGTTGAGACAAAGAAAAACAAACGAGTTGCTTTTCTAATTAAAGCAGCCCTGAAGGAGAGGGTGGGGGTGTCAGGGAGTTGTGGGGGTGGTGGAGGTCAAAGCAAGCTGAGTCATTCCTTTACACCCATTTCCTGTGATCGGGGCACTTTATGAGCAGGCATCAGGGTGAAATTATGTGTTTGGTTTATGCAATCCTTCCTCATTTCTCCTCCCATTCAATGCACTCTCACACGCAATCACATAATACATATCCACCAATGAGCTCATATTCAAACACACTGGCGCATACACGTGCAGAAAATGTGCTCACACATATGCATGATGTTATACCTATGCAGTCAGTGGCATACACAAAAGACATTTACCATATCAGAACTAAGAGAGAAAAAAATTGCAAGGCAAGTAAATCAATTTAGTTTGGAAGCATGTCTGTTATTCACTACTTTTTTTCATCTTCTATCCCTGCTACTTTGCACAGTGTACATTCATAATTCTTCATGTATTCTGGCACCATTTTCACTTTTGCATTGGCTTTTTGTCTTACTGTTTACAATCATATAGCGGTTTGTTTAGTGTGTGCATGTATGTATGTGTATGAATGTGGATATGTTTGTATGCACTGTTTAATACAAACTCACATCTGTACGCAGTATGAAAATGTTTATGTTGACCTTGTTCAGCTTTGCTGTCCTTGTTTTCACCCATATATTTCTGTGAATGAGTTTTAAAGGCAAGCAAAAGCTGGAGTTCCCTGTATGTGTTCACACTTACTTGGCCAGCAAACCTGATTCTAATTCTTTTAACCAATGTTGGAAAGTAACTGATTGTATCTAATAGGCATTATGAGCTTTAATAATCTTCTGCTCTACTACATTTGAGGTTGGTTACTTTGCAGATTTCACCTAAAACAAAATGATTACTAATTACCATGGTGATAAGTTTTATATGTTATAAAATTGTTGAATTATCTTCAAGCTGTTTCCTCATGACTCTACCAGGAATAGTAATCAAATGCAAATATAAATGTGGCTTGAGATTATTATGTGAACGGCATTTGATTATATTTACTTGTGCATCCACCACTCCTTTTAATAGCGGACACCCTCTTCTGCCTCCATTTTAAATTACCAAAAAAATAAATTATACTTGACAACACCCGTGGCATACAGTGCAAAAAGTACAGTACTAAGACATGCACACACCTGTAGACACACATGTGCACACTGAGAAAAAAAGGAAATATGTGTGACTAGATATGACAGAACCCAGACTTTAAAAGTGCTAATTCAAGCCAGTCTGTCTTAGCATCAGCACCACTGTCTGGCCCTCTGGCGCTGCTGAATCATAAAGGCTCAACACACTGGAAGGGCTGAGAGCTCCACACACAGCATGCCTTCCCATCTGAGCATCTGAGCAATCTTTGACTAAATTAATTTTGGGTGATCAGCTTTTTGACCGCAGTGATGATAAAGAGGGAGGTCATAGAGACTACTGCATTCCAATGGGGTCCAGCGAGAGTTTGGAAGATGCTATCAGTGGTTGACGTTTGGTTCACACCACTTGATGAACTCTTGTGACTGAGTGTGGTCCTTGTTTTTCTTTTGATATACCCGCTGGTCTCTGCACTGCAAATAGTTGCCAAGAAACCGTCTGCTTCAGAGAGTACCTAGAACTGACACTGCCTCCTCTGCCTGGCCACCCAAGTGTACAGGATGTAGAACTAATACTTTACAGTGAGGAATCATACTCCCTGGAGATAAAAAGAGAAGGCTCATGGATGAGTCTGGAAGGCACCAAAAGGTCTGTCGGTAGTTAATGCTAACTGACAGGAAAGTCCAACAGAAAGAGCAACAGGAAGAGGAAACTCTCTCCCCGTCAACATCCTGGATGGCTTGCCTATGTGTGACTGGATATTTTCAGACACCGTGCAAGGTTTCTGAGTCTGTGGGCTATTTGTGCTTCCAGCTGGTATTGACATGGCAAAGTTTTAGTGTCTCATTAGTGACTTAAAAAGCATCTGTGCATTTCCAGTTTGTGATGGAGTGGTTTGGAAAAGTAATATTGCTCCACTGACTGATATTTACACTTTGTCTTGAACCCTTGTGCCATGGATGTCTGTCTGCTGCTTTGCTTGTTTGTTAATGCTGTCTTGCCGCATCGGATCTCTGCTATTCACGCCACACGCAACAACTCAGGGCCGTTGCAAGGGGCTGTGGTGGTTTTCTCAACAGCCAGTCTCTCTTTCCAACTTGTTTGCAGAGGCTTTGGAAGTCTTCCTTCCCTTTTAAGTCCCATGTAGTCATCTAATGGTCAGAGTGTGTGCACCCAGACATCCTGAGTCACTTATGATGCGGGTTCGCTTCTGTGGGAAAGCTTGACCATGTGTGCTGTGCTCAATCGTTCATTGCTCATAAACAGTAGGAGCACAGGCTGCGATGTAAAATAAACTAGCCGCCACAACACGTCTTCGCTACCATTAACTAGCGTGAAAACAACAACCACACAGCCAGATGAAAGGGCTGCAGCAGGTCACACCACTGCTCTGCTTGTACGCCATTGTCACTTTGATAGATGATCCTTGGGCTCTTTCTTGTTTTACGAGTTCAACTGCTAGAGCAGAGATCTTCAACAGGGGGTCCGCGACCCCTAAGGGGTCCTCCGAGTTACTGCAGTGGGTCCGCCTAATTATTGTTCACTGATCCTTCTTTTTCTAATTCTTTTTTTTTCAAAGATTTGAACATCTCTGAAAATATACAGTACATAACATGAAAAAAAAAAATCTAAACATTTAATTTATTCAATATTTACAAAAAACTTGATGTATAAAGAATATGTGAATATCAATTTTCCTCCATCCAGTCCAGTTCAACATGCAATTAAATATTATACAATGGATTTAGTTGGGGGTCCCTGCTCTGTTTCTCTTTTAGCTAATGGGTCCTTGGCCCAAAAAACTTGAAGACCCCTGTTGTAGAAAGTTGCAGTCTAGCGCATTAACCCTTTTGTTGTCCTTCTGGGTCAAAAACTGACAAAGATTTGACATTTTCATCAATTTTTCCAGACTTTTTTTTTAGTTTTCGCTAACACCACCTTACTGCCACTAGTTTTATACTGCTTCTTCTTGGAATTGATGGTCAATAACCCTCATTTATATAGAATCATCTCTAGTATTTGAGTTAAAAAAGCTGAAATTATGAATTATTTTGACTAATAGTTAAGATCAGAGAAACGTACAGATGAGTTTAGTTAGGACTGAAAGTCATCAATTTTATTTGCAAAGAGTAATGTTTGGAATCCAATCCATTTTCTAATTTGGTTAGAAAGAAACCCATATTTCAGATATAGACATTTTTTAAAGGGGTCGAATTTGACCCAAGGATAACAGGAGGGTTAATACAACTGTGGGGTGTGGGTGTGATGCAGAACCTGTTGTAACCTCCAGGTGAAATGTGCAAATAAATGCTGCGCTGTCTGACTCCAGGTGAGCTGTTGGTGTCCTCCCCTGCCTAAAATGAGCATTGAATAATAAGGTTAACTGTGACGGGACAAGATCACATATAAAGAGTTAAGCTCCTACTGACGGGTTCAGTAGGATGTTTGATGTCATAGGGGGATGTAGAGCAGCATCAGGGGTGGTCACTGTCTTTAAATATTATACTTGGGGTTTCCCTATACTCTCTCTTTACTCATGCTCATCCACAGTATGTAACAGCCTTTTCACCTCCAACATTTACAGTCTCTTGATTCAGTGTGTGTCTATCTCACATCCTCTGCTGTCTGCCCTGCTGTATCTATCTGCATTCCTCCCTGCGAGTTTCTGTCTTTCTCTCTGAGGCACACAGACATGGGTCTATTTGCTTGAATTTCTCATTTCCTGTTTGGGTGTGTAGCCGATCCCTTGTTCTGGTGCCCAACACACATCAAACACTTGTGCTGCTCAAAATGAGAAAAAGAGACAAAACGGAGGACACACAGAAAGCATATAAAGTAGGGACTGATGGCTAAAGTAGATGTAGGGAGAGAGGTGTGTGTGGAGAGAATTAGGATGAACACGTGAGGACAGTGGGAGGTAAAAATCCTGACTGATGACACAAACGCAGTAAAAACGCAAGGAAAATGACAAAGGAGTAATCCACTAAGTGGTTAATTATCATGATGTCCACAGATATGGCCAAATAAGGCCTGATTCGTGCCAAATGCTGAGTTCGTACAGCGAAATCGTTTTTTCATCCTAATCTAAAAAAGGATTCTGGGCTGCTTTCACTTCCCATAGCAATTTGTTTTTTATTTATCCTAATTATATGTTTAGACGGTCATTTTCTAAATTTCCCTGTAACAAGGCTGTGGTGCCAGTCGATCCGGGGGGCGGCTGCTAGGTATGAGCCATAAAAAAACACAACCTCCCGTGGTCTGCTTCCCATTTCCACCGTCAAGAATTGATTCCATTCAGGCTGTGTGTGGGCTTACATCCAGGTGGTTTCAGTGGCTAATGCAACTCCTTATTGTATTAGTTTGGCAGTCAAAACTGTCTGCTCGATTGGAAACTTTTCTAAAAGAGCCCAATGCCACAGTCTTTCCTACCAGCAAATATCATTCCCACGCCTGCTTTTTGTTATAAAGTGCTAAAATAAAAAGCGATATTAATGATAAAGGATGGAGGAGTCAATAGTACACATTTGAGACAATATATTTGCATTTATGTTTTCACAAAGTTCTCATGCATGTAACAAACAAGTTTTTCTTGGTGGAAAGCAGCATCATTTTCTTTTCTATTAGTACAGTGGAAAATCTAACAGAAACAACTTTAACTCCTCTGCAAAAACTCACTGTTTTATTAAACTATTTCAATCATCAACTCTTCAGTATAGTCATCATGATCAAGCATTAAAAAAGAACTGAACTGTTATATAGCATTGTTATAGCCTACGTAAAGATGCTGTAAGTAATGTCACAGTTTTTGTTTTTTTATAGGCTACAACAGTTTTTTGTCACATCCAACAAACGTTTCCTCACTATCCGCAAGCTGTCTGTCCCCTGAACACACTGAAAATAATGGCGGTCTCTGTAGACATCACTGGAGCGTCAGCACGTAGGCTGCGTGTTCCACAATGCGTGTTCATGACTCACCCAACTCCTTCTTGTCGGTTGTAAGCTGGAACACTGTTTGTTATGTTTGGTGGTGCAGGTTGGCACAGTTTGTTTTTGTTGCCATTTGTGGACCCTGGGCTGTCTGCAGAGACCGTATTTTTTACAGTGTGTTCTGGAGACAGCCAGCTAGCGCATAGGGAGGAGATGTTTGCTGCAAGGGACAACAAATGTAGCTTAAAAGGGTTGAGAGCACCTCAGAGCACCTTTAAATAACCTAAAGATTACCAAAGAGCATCTGTCACTGCCTTTTAACTAAAGCCATATTAAATAGCCTAATAGTGTCTAAAAGATGTTTAAAGGCAAAAGTTTGAAAAAAACACATTTAGATTCCTATAAAGAAAATAACACATTTTTAGTTTATCTGGATTCTTATTCTCATGAAACCATATCTGCTTACCAGGACTTACAGTAGCTGTAACTGCAGAGGATTTCATTGTAGGCACCGAAGGTAACAATCTTACTTTGTACTTAAAACAGCCCTGCAAGATATGTAAACAGACGCTCAAGAAAATATAAACACAATTTCTTTCTATACCCTCCTCCAGTCCCCACCGCTAACACGTCCAAGAAACGCAGGCAAAAACCCAAGGGGGTTTTAATGTGGAAAGGTAAAGCCAGCAGCAGACCTTTCAGGCAGGTATGCATCATGTTTCTTTTTCCAATGACATGAAATTTCCACTCCTCACTACCCTGTAGCGCAAATAAATGTGTCATTTCAGGACGTCGCTTTACACACAGAGCAACAGGATGTTCCATTGGTAGGCTAAAGGGAGACATGGAGGAGAGTTTGTAATGCTGCTGTAAAATGTGAGCAATCCCGGCGATTTTTAGGTGACTCAATCAGTACTAAAAAATTTAAAAACAGCTCAAAGAGGAAATAAATGTCTACACCAAGTACAAGCAAATAGAGGGAAATGAGAACTAGGATAAAAGGTATAGCTCCAAAGGATGACCCCCCTCAATTTATCTTCAATTTTGCTAAAAGTCCTTTGCCCTGCCCGCTAGAAAAACACATGGTTCAAATAAGTGAGACCCACCACAGACCCTCTGGAGTCAAGCGCTCATTAGTGAATTATTTGGATAGAGTGGGGCGGAGGAGGGAAATTGAGACTGTTGCTATTTCAGCTTCTACAAAATTCTAGCAAAGTCTGCCATGATGGTTAAAGGGGTGGAGTTAAAGAGTAGAAGGGGGTGTTCAAAACATTTACTACGTAATGGTCTAACATGCTGCATAATAAGTAAGAGGTTCTGGATCAGGCCTATGTAATATACACTCCACTCACTCGGAGGCCTCATCATTCATTGGCTCGCGATCCTGGAATGTCACTCACATTCCCCCTGACCTGCATGTGTCTCTTTCTCTGGTTGCTCGTATATCTCTACGCTCCTCCGTTTGTGTTTGTTTTAACTTTCTCAGGACCCCTCCAGAGCCCACGCTCATGCACCGTACACCCAGGAGGACAGCAATTTCCCTCCTCGTGGCAAGCCAGATTTTCTCTACCTCTCTCCCTCCCACTCCGTCTCTCCCACTCACTGTCTGCGTTTACTCTTAGGCTGTAACGTCAGCTCGTTCTCAGTCAATCTCGCCGTGGTTTTTTATTTTATTTTTCCTACCTCAAGCGCTACTAGTTAAACCATCACAGAGCTAGACGTGTCATGGCTCAGAGAAAAAGACAACTCATGAGGTGCTCTTCCTAAGAGAAAGTGAACTCCCTCTCTGGGGTTAGTGAGTGTTTGACAGAGGTCACAGTGAGTCACCCGACTGCTTGGCCTCTTACTCTCCACTTTTGGGAGGTAGCTCATGCTTATGAGTCAGGGCTGCAGACTGGAGTGGCCTGTATCCTCTGAGTAACATGATTGTCTTGAACATCTCTCATTCTGTTGCACTTCTAACCCTGACCATCTAGAACCCAAACACACCAAACCACAAACATATAATTTAAATGGTTGACTTTTCCTTTCTGGAACACAAGACAGATGTCCCTCTCCTGACTCCACTGACCACAGCACGTTTCTTTCTACTAAAGACAGTGTAGAGTTTTAGGCAAAGGAAAGGTGTTTCAACTGGGATGTGTTTCTGCTCACTGATGGACAGATCAAACATGATGAAGTGCCCTCTAGAGTGCCTTCCCAGTGGAGAAAATGTTATGAAGCACCCTCTAGAGTGCCCTCCCAGTGGAGAAAATGTTATGAAGTGCTCTCTAGAGTGCCCTCCCAGTGGAGAAAATGTTATGAGGTGCCTTGTAGAGTGCCCTTCCAGTGGAGAAAATGTCATTATGCCCTCAAGAGTGCCCTTCCAGTGAAGAATACACAATAAAGTCACCTCTATGGTGTTGTTCCAGGGGAGAAAATGTGATCTCTAGAGTGCTCTCCAGTAGAAAGAAATGTAATGAGGTAACCCCACTGGCCTTAAAATTGAGTAAACATGATGCAATACCAAACTGTTTAGGCTGTCCTACATGCTAGAAAACGTTGTGATTGCTCATGTATCTGGTGCCTCTTTTTTGCCCTTGCCCCTCGGAAAACCTGAGTCTCCACGGTTTCTGCTCACGATGTGGTATTTTTTTGCTAACCAGTTATTCAAGGCTGAGGTGCGTCAGATGCCATGTGTGAGTGAGTAAAATTGTGAAGATGTGCACCTGTCCCCCATGTGTCCCGTTATTGCTGCGTTATTATGTATCCCACATAACTTCTAGGCAAGTCTCACCCAGCAAAACAGCTCATTTGGTTGGGGTCAGGCATTGACCTTGAGTGGTTAAGGTTAGGGGATAGGACCTGAACAAATTGGATCATGTTACCTTGCATAAGTATGGACACCTGGCCAATAGTAGTGTGTGAATGCTATTGAAGGGCGGTTCTTGCCTAGAAGTTGCGTGGGTTCCATAATAACGCATTATTGCCATATCTGTGGTTGCCCAGAGGGCAACAATGCAGCTTTCAGCATTCACTGCAACATCTTCAAGCCTTGAGGCATCTGGAATTGGCCAAATGGACATGTGATTGAGGCTGTACTCTTGTGTTCATGAGCCTACATTTTAATTAATTGGAATACTATTGTAATTCAGTCAGACGTGGGGACAATTCCTCAAAATTAGAGTCTTGATTCCAGACAAGCCAGGGAACATCAGCCACCACATGAATCATTTACCTAATCTTTGACTAATGATTCAGTTTTGACACATTACTCACCATTTGAACATTTTTTTGGTTAACCTCACATGAAGATTATCAGCAGTTCTGGCTGTCTACAAACCCAACCGGTCTTGGGTATTTCAGTAAAGGTTTATACTGGCCCCTGCTGGTAAACAAGCTAAGAGACTGGAAGTATTATTCCTGATTGGCGTTTTCTTCTTTTAGCTTTAAAATGTCATTATCAATATCAATATCTCTCATCGTCATACTCATCCAACCGTACACAGGCTTTGCCTTTATTTAAACTAAGATCAAAGAAAATGATTGCTGGATAGGGAAACACAAAACATAGCTATGATAAATGTGAAAACCCTGTCAAAATGCAGTTTCCTTTCCAGGGATAAAAACCTCAACACAACATGCACATAATAATTTAAATACACAGGGCTACATAGTTTTAACCGGAATTGTATTGCAGTTTTGCATATGGCTTATTAGTTATTAGTTAGCAATCTTTTTAGTTTTGTTTCTTATCTTTGTATTAAAGTGTCTTTGTTTTCACTAAAGTGTATGTTGTATTTTTGAAGTTACAAACATTTTACAAATAATAATTTCACTAAAAACTTTTCTCTAGTATTAGCATTACTTTGCACTATATATGTTGTAGTATCTGCACTGCCTACTGGTCACACTGGTATATTTAGTTCTATATTGGGGATATATATTGTAGACTATATTATTATGGTCAGTACTCTGCTTCACTGCTTTTTTGCATTTCTGGTTAGATGCTAAACTGCATTTCGTTGTTAACTGTAGGCTCCTGCAAAGACAGGTGAATCTAATCTAACAGGCCATAGCCTACGCATTTTAATAACACTAATGATTGACTTGGATTACAATTTCCTTATCATGCCAAACATTTGGCCCCTCCCAGAGTGATAGAGAAAAACAAGTCTCTATGGCTCTGGCCCATACATACAGTACATTCTCTCACACACACACACACACACACACACACACACACACACACACACACACACACACACACACACACACACACACACAGAAAAATAACGTTGCATATTGTGTTTTCCATATATTTGGATGTAATCTTTAAGCAGCAGTAACTTTTTTAAACATCAGTAAAAAAAAGTAGGCCTACTGCAAAAAAAACAAAAACTTTGCGACTTTTGCGACAGTGCAGTCAATGGCGCACGTATCGGAAAACGTCAGTGTGAAGAAGATGGCGGAGGGAGGTAATGATGCAGAGCTGCTGAAGGAGAAGGCGAATAAGTACTTTAAAGGTAATGTGACATACCTGTCAAGTCAATGGCTTTTATCAACAGTTTAAAATTGACACACATGTGAGTATTAATTACCGTACCGACATAATTGTGTTTGAACACGCTCTAAACCGCTGCCGGGTCGCTAATGTTAAGCTAGGCTAACATTGCTCAGGAAGCATGCTAACTGTAAAGCCCATTCATTGGATTACGCAGCAGCTAGCAGCCAGTACAACATCAGAAGCTACAGCATCGATGTTAACACATGCCGTCACACGAGTCGTGTACAGTGCACTGCTAACCGTCTCAGATTTGGTACTTTCTGTCTGGGTTTTACCCGCAGGTTGTGTTCACCCTGTATTTGTATTCAGTCGTATTATTAGGTTATCGTGTTGAAAGGAAATCAGACAATGTTACAACTCCTAGAATGTTCTCTTAACCAGCGAGCGCATGGGAGCAGCTGCATAATTTAAAGTGTTTGAATGCGGTCACGGTTTAATTCAGTTTAATTTCTTGTTAGACGGCAGTTTATTTTGAAAGGATGTTAAGACTAACAGTCTAATTGCGCCAACATTTAGGTCCAAGAAATTGTTAAATTGTCAATGGTGGAGGAAGTTATCTCAAGTGAAAGCAGCAGTACCACAGTGTAAAAAATACATCAAAACATACTTAAAGGACCACAAGTAAAAAAGTACTTTTATTAGGCCCATTCAGGTTATTGTATTATATTTATCAATTATAATTATTGATGCGCGAATGTGCACATCATTTTAACGTTGGAGCTTGTAAAGGCGGAGATAATTTTATTTATTTATATATACCTTTACTTTTGAATTGAATTGCTCTTTTATAGTTTTTCTTTTTCTTTTATTTTTATCTTTCAATGTGTATCTGTTTTTGCCATTGTGCTGTTGTAACAACACAGTATTTTTATTATCAATAAAGCCTTAACCTTTAATAATGTAATAATCTGAGTCTGCAAAGTACAGTAAAGTGGCTGATGCTTTAAATAAATGTAGAGCAGTAAAAGTAAAGGCTATTTCCCTCCAATAGACTGGAAGTAAAGTAGCATAAAATGGAAATACTCAAGTGAAATTCAAATACCTCAAAATAAAAATAAACATAAAAGGACACTACTTTAAAGTGTCCATGTTATGAAGAAATCACCTTTTCTGGGATTTATGGTGTTATTTTGTCTCTCTGGTGCTTCCACACACATACAGACTGGGGAAACCCCCATCCTTTGTGTTTTGAGTGAGAAACAGTTTCTGAATGTCCTGTGCCTTCAGTCTCCGGGGGAGCTGTTCAAAATCTCCACGACTTTCTACGTCACTAGCCAAGACGGGCATGTAACGCGAACGCTAGCATGCTAACTCATTCTCAATGGCAAAACACTGCTACAACAAACACTAGTGGACCATGATCTACAAAAGAACTACTTCCTGTCCCTGGTCTGCAGGTATTCCACAAGTGGCCCTCGTCTAGAAGAAGTCTCCCAGATAATCCAGCCTCGTTCTGACCAAAGTTGGAGAAAGAGTTATCTAGCTGATGTGATCTTACCGAGCTACTGATCATGTGCGACTCCCAACAAAGATAGCATAGAAGTGAGATGTCTCACTCTGTCGCTAAAACAGAGACCTAAACACCCAGGGTGAAAAGAGGATCTGTTGCAATGTGCGGTGCAACAAAAATATGGTGTTTTTAAAAATGAAACTATGGAAACCTATTCTAGTATTCTGATGTTATACATGATACAGATAGTAGCTTTCCACATGCTTCCTGTAGGTTTAAGTTTGAGATTTCTACAGGACTCAGACTGTGATGAGTCAGGGCAGATGTAGCCTAAGGGTAAGGTTGGCTGTTGTAGGATCAGGATGGGCAGGGTTGCCTTTTGTCTGAGGTATTCTGCATAACAAAATAAACAGGACAGGGTTATAGATTTACTCACTATTACTCATGACCAGTAGGCAATTGCTGTTTGAATGTGACACATAATTTATCCTAATATAACACATTTTTTCTTCATGTCAGGGAGATTGGCATGTCAAACCAGTAAATTGTGTCAGTTAGGAGCTGCCTGCTTATTGGCAAATATTACACAAGTGGGTAAAAAGAAGCATTGCAAATTAGTGTCGCACACGTTTCGCTGAGATAAGTGCATTTTTTAATTAACTGAATTTACGGTTTGGATGGAACGCGGTTTTGAGTCCTGGATCGGATGCCTTATTTGATCAGCACAAAAAAAGGGGGATAATTGATGTATTTTTTAAATGCTTTCCACATATTACAGAAAGTACTGTCATAAAACACAGCATGTTCAAACCGGGGGAGGGTAGGGACAAAGTACTTTCACGCCAGAAATGCGTGTTCCCTGAAGTGTCGTAATCCAAATCACAATCTTTTTCCTGAATTTAAGTAGTGGTTTTGGTGCCTAAACTTGTGTCGCAACTGTCGTCCGCTTGTAGCCTAAACTCAATGTTTGGGGATACAAACAGCAGCTCGTGGTGCCCTGGACCCGACTCAAAGCCCCATATTCTATGAACGTAGCTTTAGCTGGAATCACAGCTTTTCGAATTGAACTTAAATATTGCACATGAGTGAGTTGTCAGTTTTGGTATGTGTGGTTGACTTGGAGCAGTGTAGATTGTCAAGTCTGACAGGAAGGAAGGAAGGACCTGTTGTGTGTCTCCTCCTGAAGATGAAGCAGCCTGTTGCTGAAGGAGGTGCTCAGTGCTGTCACAGTGTCCTGCATGGGGTGGGCATGTTCTCCATCAGGGAGGGCAGCTTGGCTGTCATTCTCCTTTCTCCCTACCGGCCTATATTTTACAGATTAGGAAGAAGAATAGCATGTTTCATGGCAGGTATATTGCCTAAAAAAGCAACTTGTGTTATTCCAGATTATAATTTTTTTTTACATTTGTAATTATTTGTTTACATTGTCAATATCTGCCATACCTTCTAGTAAGATATACATAAGAAACCCGGACTGCCTTCAGGGTTTCTGCCACTTTTATAGGAACTTTGTAGAACCACAAACTTTCCAGTGAAGATGTGACGTTTGTTTTTCAGACAAAGACTATGAAAATGCAATCAAGTACTACTCGGAAGCCTTGGAGGTCAATCCATCCAATGCTATCTACTACAGCAACCGAAGCCTGGCATACCTACGCACAGAGTGCTATGGGTATGCCCTGGCTGATGCGACAAAGGCCCTGGAGATAGACAAAAACTACATTAAGGGATATTATCGCCGTGCCACCTCCAACATGGCACTGGGCAAGTTCAAAGCTGCACTTAAGGACTATGAGACGGTAAGAAATAACATCTTTCTTTGACTTTTCGTAGCCGCACAATTCCAATGTCATTATTGTCTGAACCTAGAACATGTGAGACATGAGCAATGTGCACAGTAAAACTTTTTTTATTTCTCTCAAAGAAAGAGCTCTCCAGTTCCATCTGTTGATTTGTCACCATGTGTTAGGCTCTTCTTGTTGCCTAACAGCCTGAAATAGGGATTATCCTCTAATCCAGTCATGATGCCAATCAGATCCAGTGAAGGAACTCATACCACAGCTAATTTGGTGTCTGTTGTTGCTCATGCTGTAAGCAATATAAATATACAGGGGCTTTGGCAACAAAGACTTCTGAAGCTCAGCCATAGTCATAGCAATTAATTGCTCAAACTGGACCAAGTCCCATGACAACAGGACAATTGAGTTTAACCTTACAAAGCTATGAGAGGTTGGAGTTAGATTTATACGTGTATAGGGCATATAAGTGACTGACTGTAAATGGTATGTTTTTCATCAAATAAAAACTGTGGATTTATAACCCTAATATACTTTTATAGCCGTTTACATCCTGGTCTTTACAGCTGCACTTAGTCAATTTGTCGGCCTTGATGCCAGTTGATGATTTCCCAGCATGGCTAATTTATTTTATTTCCGGTTCTTGTGATAGGTAGTGAGGGTTCGACCAAATGACAAGGATGCAAAGCTGAAATATCAGGAATGTAACAAGATTGTGAAGCAGAAGGCTTTTGAGAGAGCCATTGCCAGCGATGAGATAAAAAAATCTGTTGTCGACTCTCTGGACATCGAAAGCATGAGTAAGTTTCCCGTTTGTGAATCATTTGATTCTGCACTGTACTTCTTGATTTTTCATCTGCAATGATGGTGATCTTGTATTGCAGCAATTGAGGATGACTACGAAGGTCCCAAGCTTGAGGATGGGAAGGTCACACCGAGGTTCATGAAGGAGATGATGGATTGGTTCAAAGACCAGAAGAAACTGCACAGAAAGTGTGCTTATCAGGTAAACATGTCTGTTCCTATGAAACACAGTGACTGAAGTACATGGTAGTGTAGGCGTGTACCAGCTGTTTAACTTTTTTTGTACTCTTTCAGATTTTGGTGCAAGTAAAAGATGCTCTTTCAAAACTACCAAGTCTTGTCGAAATCACATTAAAAGAGGTAAGTGATCTCTGACAAAGTGACTAAAAGTAGCAGTTACGTCATGTACAATGGGTGCAACGGCGCTTATATTCCTTGATCTCATTAAATGACTGCAGGGGTTAGAGTCACAGCACGGGAGTATATAAAACGTGTTGTTTTCATGGTTGGGTTTGTACGGTTATATTTTTGGGACTCTATTTAAGATGTTCTGTTTCTCTTTGCCGCAGACAGAAAAAATAACAATCTGTGGTGACACCCATGGGCAATACTACGATCTCCTCAACATCTTCAAGTTGAACGGCTTACCCTCAGAGGACAACCCCTATGTATCCTTTTTCTTTTTGCTTCCACCCATCAGCTTATAAATGTGTGTTAAGTGCAGCCATGCTCCTTGTCTGTACCAAGTGTGTCTAAAACTACTACAACATCTAAAAGCCTCAAAACGTGTGCGTCATAATGCTTAACCACCAAATTCAGCTGTTCAATGGTGACTTTGTAGACCGTGGCTCTTTCTCTCTTGAGGTCATTCTTACCCTGTTTGGCTTCAAGCTGCTCTACCCGGACCACTTCTACCTGCTTAGGGGTGAGAGTCTGTCTGTGCGTGTGGATGCATGTGTAATGTTTGCAGATGTGTGCTGTAGCATGCCATAGTAATGTGTCACACTGAGTACATGTGTGCTGTCATTAAGTTCAAAGCATAAAAAGGAAATTCATTTTCGTGTTCACATTTGATTTGGTACATTACAGACCTTTTTATTAGCACATAAAATTATTTAAACGGCATTGTTTAATCAAGATTTTGACATGCAGGTAACCACGAGACAGACAACATGAACCAGATGTATGGATTTGAAGGGGAAGTCAAAGCCAAGTACACGGCCCAGATGTTCCAGCTGTTCAGCGAGGTCTTCCAGTGGCTGCCTCTTGCACAGTGTATCAACAGCAAAGTACTGGTAAGCAGTGGCATTGTAAGCAGTCACAAGGTCATGGATCTAATGTTGTTGTTCACCAGATTGATACTTAAATTCTGTAGCCAGTTTAGCTATTGTCATTCTTCAGAAAGGATTTTGGAATAGAGATGAACCTGAAAAGGGTTTGGTGTTAGTAAAGATACCAGAAAACATGACTTAGTATATGGGACAGTCAGTATACACTCAAACCTGTTTATCCTGGAGATGCATTATACTGTATATACTGTCTTCCTTCAGTCTGTGTACTATAATGCACGTTTCCTCAAAGAGACCTTTACCAGGCAATGCAACTACCTGTAGTGGGTTATTTGACTATCTTATTATAAATGTAGTGACTGATGAAAGTGAATGTTGGTAAACTTTATGTATGATGGATAGATTTTTATTGATGCAAATTCTAGTCTTGCAGCTGCAAAATATCACACATAGCACACATACAGAATATACATGGACTAACAGACATAATTTACCGAGTCTTACTGATGACTGCTGTTAATTTTGCAACCGCAGTGGTTTGATATTTTGTTATGTGCACAGAGTTCTAACAAGATTCTCCATCTCAGGTTATGCATGGTGGACTGTTCAGTGAAGATGGTGTCACATTGGATGACCTCAGGAAGATTGACAGGAACAGACAGCCTCCTGACTCAGGTGGGCTCAGACTCTTACCTGTGCACCCTCAGTATAATACTGGCACCAATAAACCGTCTCTAGAAAGCAAAATGTGTACATTTCAACAGCTTCCTCCGCTCTCTCACAGGTCCCATGTGTGACCTCCTCTGGTCAGATCCACAGCCTCAGGTCAGTTCCCACACACCCAATACCCCATAAGGTCTATTTGCTGAGAGTATCCAGTGGTTTGCGTTTGAACAAATTCAGTCCACTTTGGTCCCGGATTAAGAAATGTATTTGTCCAATCTTTCTCTCTTTTTCTTTTATTTATTTATATATATGTAGAATGGCCGATCAGTCAGCAAGCGAGGAGTGAGTTGTCAGTTTGGACCAGATGTGACGGAACGCTTCCTGGAACAGAACAAGCTGGACTTTGTTGTACGTAGTCATGAGGTCAAAGCTGAGGGCTACGAGGTCACTCATTCAGGGAAGTGCATCACCGTGTTCTCAGCACCCAACTACTGGTACGTAATCCGGCCGTCTGATTTAAGACTGCTGAGTCTGCTGTTAGTAAGGCTGTGCACTTAAACTGTTGTGTGTATCATTCTGCCTTTCTCCAGTGATCAGATGGGAAACAAAGGAGCTTACATCCACCTCAGGGGATCAGACCTCAAGCCAGAATTTCACCAGTTCACTGCTGTGGTCAGTATCCTGTACTTTAGCTGTTACATCCATTATAGATGTGTGAAATTCTTTTATTACAAATTACTAATCACTGGTTTTGGAACTGGGCTTTCTAATTGATGGGATCTATTTTCATCATCTTTGGGCATGCCTATTAGTTCAGTGGTTCATAGCTCACAGATTTTGAGCTTGTGGTTAGCTCTATGCATAATGTTACTGTGACCTCTACCGGGCCACGGTTTCAACTGGGCCTGTTCAGTTAAATGATTCTGAAAGATAAAACAAATTACCTTAAACCTCTGTTGTAGTGAACATTGCCTTATTAATAAATATGAATCATATTTTTAGAATTATTAAATTATAGTTAAGTACAATTGTAGTATATCTTGCAGTTGCAGTGCATTTTATTTTAAATTTGCTTTATTGACTAAATCATTATGGAGGTAAACAGGATAATCATGATAGATAAGATAATAAGCATACACTGTACATTTTCCTCAATAGGTTACATGTGGACACAATAACAATATTTACAATTCATTACTTATTGCCTCATATTGTGGACGAAGACATTAAGTGTCTCCCCCCCATTTAGCTAATAGTCAGATTTAGCTTCACTTTGCATCAGGCTATTAAAGACTCATTTGTAATCTTTAAAATGTTTGTTGAAGTATGATCTGATGTGTGGCTGCCTCTCCCTGTCCTGTACAGCCTCATCCGAATGTCAAACCCATGGCGTATGCCAACACGCTAATGCAGATGGGGATGATGTAGAGGCCACGCTGATCTGTCTGTGACACTGACGACCTCCCATCTGACCTGAACCATCCCAGCCACCTCGCTCCCTACAGTGCTCGGACATGCTCTCGCCCATGCTTAGCCTAAGGGATCCATCTCCCAGACAAACCCCCGCTAGTTGTGTACAGAAAACACGTGGTGTAGTTCAGATGGGAAGAGATCACTTACACCAGCCCAGTCCAGAACTGGGTACATTCTTTTATGTTTTTCAGTTAAAACTGGAAAGATATTGCTCCCTCATGTGTTCCATCACTGGGCAAAGAAGCCAACCTTTCAGAGGAGTCCCCTTGGAGCTGCTTGGTTTTAAAATATTTGAGATACTCAGCAGATGGGATCGAATAGCTGATATGTACCAAAGATCTGTAATGAAAATGATTGTTCAGTTTTCACAAGGAGCATCTTGTGACTCTGAAACCTAGCGTTGTACTGTTGGCCTGTGTACACAGCTTGGAGCATTGTAAACTGGGTTAAGAGCAGCATGTCTACCAGTGTTTCTCAAACACAGTATGTCTGTTTATTTGTTTTATTTTACAGGAATATAAAAAAGGATTACATGTATTAAAAAAAATAGATTGATCGTCTCTGGGTACACTCTTAAAGGTGCTGTTTGCCATTAGTGGTGTATTTAGTTGGTTCAGTCATGTAGCTGGTAACATTTAATTTGCACTGCTTCCTGTTGAGGAAGACATTGCTGGTCTCCATGTTTTGATCCTCCACCGTCATTGTGCCACTCACCCGGCAGCTCCTGCACAGTCTACTCTCCAGTCTAGCTTTGGTGTAAGGCAAACACTGATGGCACTCAAGTCTCCCATAACGTTCAACTACTGGTGACCCGTAGGTGGATCTCTTCAGTAAACGTTCAACTACTGGTGACCCGTAGGTGGATCTCTTCAGTAAACGTTCAACTACTGGTGACCCGTAGGTGGATCTCTTCAGTACACAAACGTCCAAAATGCAATCCTGTCTTAAAACGCACAGCTGCATTGTTCAGTGGCCCTCAACTTTTTAAATAAATACACTGATGTGTATGTATATATACTGTATCATTAAAAGATTCCGTGTAATGTTTGGAGAAAAATATTGAATAAAAAAATCCAGTTCAGTGATTTTAGAAACAAGCTGGTATCTTTGTCTGTTAATATTGTCTGGCCTACGTTTGGTCTCTGTTTCAACAACATATAAATATTCAAATTATTTTTTATTTATTTATATTATACAATTTAATTAGTACATACATATGCAAATGATATACTTGCATACAATTTTCAGCTACATGTACTTTATTTTAGTATTTCCATTTTCTGCGACTTTATACACTAACTCCAATACAATTAAGGGGAAAAAAAATACATTTTACTCCAATATACTTAATACAATTAAGTAGTTCCTATATTGGAATAATTCAAAATATACTCAAATGAATATATACTATTATGAATACAGATAACTTCACTGTACCTGCTGCAACATCAAAGTGATGTGAACCCTTAATTAATATATCATAAAAAATGGAACATTTAGTAAAATAAGTACTTTTAACTATATTTTGATGCTAATACTTTAAACATAGTTACAATTTTGACTGCGGGACTTTCACTAACTATCAAAGTATGTCGTCAAATTTATTCATTTATTTCGTATTAGTCAAAGTAAAATAAAATCTAACCTGCATTTTAGATTTTACAGTAGGTTTCATAAACAAAAAAACTGCAGCTGCATAAAAAGACATTTACGGAAGTTAAAGAAGTTCCTAATGCCTTTTCCAACAGCTAAAAGACTCGCCGATGTGAGTCGAGTGCACATGTTAGTTGCGCATGCTCAGATTAAACGGTTTACGGGTACGGGTTTACATAACGAGTAATACTGAAATTTGTGAAATTCATGAAATAAACTTTTCTCTTTACGAAGAGTAACAGATGACGGGAATCATTTCAAAACGTTTTATCCATCTATGATTGTTTGATGCTAACGTTAGCTCAAAACGCCATTTTCCCAAGGCGGTAAGCCCTAAGACTCTCCTCTCTAAGCGAAGCTCCCTGTTGATGCTAACAAGCCATCACCCGCCGATAGCATTTCAATGACTGCCATACATTTAGGCGCTACTTTGACAGCAAAAAACTTTACAACTGAAGCGTTTAAAGACTATATTTGTCCATTGTCTATTTCTAAATAAATACGACAATGTATAACAGGCTCCATTACCTTGTATATCACGTTATGGCTCGGTAGCAGACGTTTTTGTAAAAGTAGGCTAACGATGTTATAACCACGCGACTTACTGTCGCAAAGAAGAGGCATCACCGTTTAGTACAGGGTAAGCGCGCAGGCAGTTTGGAATTACATTAGCTGTTTAGGTTTAATTACTAATGTTAACTAGCATTTTAGTAAGCAATAATTAGCCTGTGCCTATGTTATCTCCTTACATGTACCTACGCTCTCCGTCTCTGCAAGATTGAGAATGATTGAGATTTATCTTGCACAACTACCAGCAGACTTAAAACTTTCAGACAAGGTTGCCCACGTCACATCTACGTCGTCAAACTCAGTTGGAGGCTGCGCAGTAACGCTCAGCCATCACCGGAAAAGTGCTTCTTATAGCCTTCACTGGTCTCCGTCCATATCATAGACTGTATATATATTGTATAATAATAAAATATATTATTATTATCAATATATATATATACAGTGTATACATATATATACACTATGGCCCAGAGTAACGGGATCAGTTGGTCCATTTATTTAACTGACTAAGCCTTTTCCCATGCAAAAGTCGCATGTATTTGTTGTCACGACTCGCAACAGCTGATTGGGCTTCGTCAACTAAGCGCCACGAGCTCACAACACAGCAGCACGAGTTTCACCTTGTTGTGAACCCAGTTGGACACAAAGACAACGAACCTTCAACGACACCGACCGGAGATGCCAAAGTATTGTTCGGTCCCGAACTGTAAGAATGACTCCGGAAACGGCAACGAGAGGAAGAGCTTCTACAAGTAAGCTGGTTGTGTTCAACCGTGTTGGAGCGGTCGCAGTAGTCAGTATGGTAACGTTAGCTGTGGGGCTGCTGGGAGCGTCTCTGACTTTAAGAGACGTGTTCCCTTGCGATGACTCAGTCGTTCACAACGTCCATTGTTGACTGAAATGAATTACTAAAGTTATTCAATTATTTAACTAACCGCCCATTTTTTTCTCCTGCTAAGCCTTGTTTTGACCTTTGAGTCCTGATTGAATCTGATTAGAGACTGTAAGCCTGTAAGTAATGCAGTGCTGACTGAGTTTTATTGACAGGAAAATCCCTCATTATTAATTTTAGAAATGGAAATTGGCTGCCTGTTTAGTTAGATTTTTAGAGACCTGGAGCTGATTTAGTTAACTTAAGTAAAAGTAAAAAATACCATAGTCCAAAAATTGTTCCATTACAAGTCAATATATAAATAAGTAAATGCAAAATATTACAAGTCCTGAAATAAAAATGTTGAAGTAAGAGCATGTTAATGTTCTTCAGTGTGGGGACGCGCGGTGTAAATTCAGTCTTAAGGGTTTCTAACTTGATTCTAAATATTTGAAAATATTTCCCTTGAAGTGTGACCAGTGTCTGACATGTGTAGCCTTTGTTGGGTTCTAGGTTCCCTCTGCAGGACCCCGTCCGGCTGCAGCAGTGGCTGAGGAACATGAGGCGGGAGAGCTGGACGCCCTCTCGACATCAGTATATTTGCCACGAACATTTTGCGCCTTCTTGCTTCAAGGTGCGATGGGGGATCCGTTACCTTGAGAGCGACGCTGTGCCCACAGTCTTCAAGGAGGCCGAGGTAAAACCGAAAGAAACTTTGGGGTTGTTTCGTTCTTCCTCTCACGCCTATACGTATGGATATGGGTGCGTTATGTAATGTAATGTAGTACAATAAATCATGGCTGTCACGATTTAGATTTTTAACCGAACATCAATTAAAAATGAGCTTTCAGTTCTACTAATGAAATCAAAAGCAGCATGGGTGATGATTGGTAATTTTTTCTATCACCCTCGCCTGCTAGCACACGTCTAAAGGATAAAATCAACACAGCGTAGCTGGCCCGCTGGTAGCATGCAGCTTAAGACACAGGGTAACGTTGGCTTACCAGTAGCAACAACAGCACTGGAGTCCCCGGTTTAACTTGGCTTCCCTGGGATTGAGCTCTGTAAACAAACAATGCAGGTATAGCATGTAGGCTTTTTTTTTTTTTTAGCTTAATTTACCTTAACTGAACAGCTTCAGAGTCATTGGAATGGTTCTATGACTTTTTTTTCGTGTTGAATAGTGGTTGTCTCGGTCCCCCTTAGTGCCTGTCTGTGGAAAAACCACCCCTGTGACTTTGAACCAATGAGTTGCCGGCGTCACGAAGGATTGCGTGATATCAGGTCTCGCGATGTAACAAATTACTTCATGGCACTGCACATATACACTCCCATTCAGGAACCGGCTAACGAGGTAGCGGTGGAGTTTTTCACACTATCGTCATGGCTGAGCCGGCAAAAAAGAAGCAGAAACTTAAGGACAGAATTGTCGGAGGAACAGAGAAAGAGGAAACAGAAGATTGACTGAGCGAGGAGTCAGACACCAGTAAACATCGGAGCTGCCAAATATCTATCCCGAAGCTGTGGGGGAGCTCTAAAGAGAAACCTGCGAGAAAACAGCGTAGGAATGGCCAAAACTCCGTAGCTCATAGCGCTCCTTTAATGGGACTGAGAATACCCTTCTGCCATTTACTGGCAAAAACATGTAAAATTTAACTGAATTTTGACCTTAAAATTGCAAGTCAGAATCGTGTGTGTGTCTGTGTGTGTGTCAGTGAAACTGCTCTAAGTGAAACTGTCATGTTGCTTCTAATAAACACACACTCCTGTTACTTTCTAGAAACGGAAAGCCCCGGAGCACAGTGAGGCGAAGCCAAAACGGCTTTGCGTTAACAGTGATCAAAGCATAGTGTCAGGTGACTGGCCTACGGCTGCTGACGCCGTGGAGATGGAAGGTGCTTTACACACGGTACACCTGTACGAGATCACTGTCGACCCACTGCAGCAGGGAGAGACCGGCCTGGTGGAGTCCAGTGGCGTTGGAGAACCTGACCTGAACCGGCTGGCCTCAGTGGATCGATTTGAAACGCGTGCAAAGATCCCTTTGACGTTATTCCAGACAGTAAATGATCTTAGTAATAGTGGAGAGGTGGTGGTGATGTCTGAAGGCCGCGCTGCTGAGGGACAAGATGAGCTTCTGAGTGGAATCACCGCTGCCATTCTGACTCAGGGCCACGGCCTGGTCATGAGTGACTCCACCCTCGGCTGTACAGGCGAGGCGACGGCGACTCTCGGCGTTGAAGATGTGACCTGTATCACCGAGGAGTTGCCGGACGTCCACGGAGCCCCTGAAACTCAGGTCCTCGCCTACTTCGAGACGATCCCCAACGTTTCCCCCAGTGAACCCTCGACCCAGTTGAACTTCACCCCGGATACGGTGCTGTCGTCCGCTCTGAGCTCCGAGCCCATCACATCTACGGTGCCCATAGTGTCCAAACACGTGTCGCCGTCCCCCACGTCCCTGGTCCTCACAGTGGAAAGACTGGACACAGATGAGGGAGACGACTGCAAGTCGGAGGATGACGACATAGAGCGGCAGGATCCCCAGCTGGAGGAGCACTGGTGAGCGCTCACTCTCAGTTTTGTGGACATGTCTGTATTTTCCGGGGAAAGCCACAGGGTTAAAAAGTTAGAAATTAGGGCTGCTTGATCATGAAGAATAATCATGATCACTATTATTTTGGTCAATATTGAAAACCACGATTAATCGTTGGCCTTTGGAAAGATGTTCCAATTATTACATTGTTTTATTCAACATTGAAAACACCTTGAACAGTGAAGTTTCCCTTCATACTTTTTTCCGTTTGAACTTTTTTCTTCTTTTCAGAACACAATATAAAATAAGTGTGTTTACAAAATTATCATTTTCCTCGATTACTCACTGTCAAGAAACTAAAATCGTTTTTAGTTTAACCTTTTAACCATTTAAAAACGTGATTAATTTGCGCAGCCCTACTGGAAATGGGATCAGAGCTCCGTCAATGCCAACCTAATTATTAACCCTTGTGTTGTCCTCGGGGGAAGTTTTTTAATCCAAAGTTTCTTTCAACCAAAATGCCCAAAAATAACATGGATGATCTTTGGTAAATGTAACCCCTTGTGTTGTCTTTGCGTCAAAATTGAAAAACAACACTTTTGACTTTTTTTTTCAATGTTTGTCACATTTTTTGACGTTACGTAACACTAACTTGTAAACTTTAGTTTTACAGTTTATTTTTTAAATTTATGGTCAATGAACCTCATTTATAGGAAATTAAACTTAATTTTTCAGTTACAAAAGCAGAAATTAGGAATTATTTAGACTAAAATTAAAGGAATGGATGTTGATGAAAATCAAAGACTGGAACATGTCATCTTTTATTCAATACTATTTCAAAACCACTTCAATTTGTTTTTCAAGTGCTGTAAAATTGAATAAGACACCCCAAAATTAATGAAAGTAGAGATTTGTACTTGCCAAAGAGCGTTTTGTGGAATCAATCATGTTATTTGGGGGAATTAAAAAGAACATTAGTTTAGGAAAACGGGTCAATTTGAACCGAGGACAACACGAGGGTTAAAGATGCAGCAAACATGTCATTAACTTAATATCCATGTTAGACCATTGCTACTAAAGTGGCCATGCTTTTCTGTATTCTATTTCTGTATTCCAGCTTTCACAATCTCTTTCCTTTCTTTCCACGAGCAGCTACCATAAGAACAGTCTGAGCAAGGAGCAGCTGGAGGCGATCGTGGCTGAGCTGCAGAAGAAGGTGAAAGTGCTGCAGCAGCGGCACCGCCGACACCTGGAGAAGCTTCTGGGCCTGGAGAACACGGTCAGCCAGCTGAGGCAGAACAACCTGCTGAACGAAGAGCGGCTGCAGCTGCTCGAGAGGGTGAGGAGCGCAATGCAATCAAAGTGTTCTCAAACGCAACGAGGCTAGCTCGCCCCTCCCTCCTCCTCCTCCTCATCCCGCCCCCTCTCTCTCCCTTACGTGCTTCCGCACACTAACCCCCTGTATTTTAAGGAAGAACATTTATTTATTTACTATACATTCTTCCTTCACAAAGAAAATTGGTGTCCTTAAAGTTAGGATTTTTCCTCATTTTTTCAATATAAGGCCTTTTTTTATTCCTTTTTTTTAGTCAATTTTAGCATGGGTGTATTCATTTAATCTAGGCAATGTATATATTTTGTTTGTAAAAATGTCAAACAGTCCATTCACCCTTTATGGTCTCCTGTCCTCCTGTTGTCTCAGGCTTACATACAGACGAGTGCAGCAGTGTCAGAAGTTGGTGAGACTGTGGCAATCATCTACGAAGAGGACGATGGTGCATACCTGTATACTCCACTAATTAATGCAGGCGAAACGATGTGAGACTGACGGTCCCGCCCGTGTCCGTCTGCTGCCCACTGTGCCAAAAAGTCATGTCGCTATTACTGTTGAAAACAAAACCCTACCTAGTTCTTTTCTCCTGACAAAACGAAATTTGGGTAAATGCAATGTGTTGTTGAATCTGCTGTGAGCTTTGCACAAATTTGAATGAGCAATATGGGACAGTGTTGAATGCGTGCGTGTTTTTTTTAAGGTTTTCACCCTCTACCCCTTCCCCAACCACTTTTTGTTTAACGTTTGTGATAACGTACATATCAAATTAAAAACAACTGGCATTTAGGTTTGTGCTTCTTTCTTATAGTGACTGCCCCTTTGAGCTATTAAAAGAACCAAAGATTGTCCAGCCAATGAAGTCATGAGTTTGATGTAATCATCGTCACTGACAACACTGCACTATTTCTTCTTCCACCTGTGGCAGCCAGCAGATCTGCAGCACGTGATCCTATCATGTCAATATGGACCAAAATCTGTGAGGAATGTTTCCAGCACCTTGTTGAATCTATACCGCGAAGAATTAAGGCAGCTATGAAGACAAAAGCGGGTTCAACCCGTTAGTAGCAAGTTGTCCCTAATAAAGTGGCCGGTGAGTGTATTACATAGTGTGTTACAGGAAGAGCTGATCCCCACAGCACTGTAACTTGAAATTTATAAGAACACATACAGATTGACCAGTTGTAGTTGTGACTAAAGACATTTATTTCACTATTATTATTTTTTCTCCAGTAAACCTAAAGGTTCACTGAGTTAAACCTGGATCAGGTCATTTTACCTCAACGTTCTCACACCGGTAGTTCATTTGCTTTGGTCTGAATCAGTTGGTGAGTTAGTAAACTTGGAACGATTATCCCTCGGTAGGTTTGCTTTCACACCTGGAAAAATCCAAGCGTACCAAAATGCACCATTACAAGAACATCCACTCCTGTTATTGGTCGGATGTTTCTGGGGGAGGGAGCAATACAGTAAATACAGGAACAAGGTCCTGTGTTCCAGTGTTTTCTAGACTATTGCGTGTTTCGTGCATCTCCATGGTCAAACCAGCTAATTTCATTAAAATTATCCGAAAAATGTTTCGCTAGAGACTTTAGCGGCGACAGACTACAGGATTGACAGCGTGCCGACCCCACCTCTTCCAGCAGGAGTGGAGTGCTCTATCTCTCCTCTAGGTGGCATTAGAGGCGGTGGTTTAATATGGATTACAGGAGATTTTACACAGATTAGTATTTGGTATTTATCAAAGACCCCCTTCGTTTAATTTGCACTAACTAAGGTACCTTACTGTTTATCTGTGGGCAGAAAAGGCTGGTTGGGCAAACAAAAACACAAAAATCTGAGTCAGGAAGTGGGGCCAAAAAGTGGTGACAGTTTAAAATCGTAGAGCTTCTGTTTAATTGAGAGACCAGAGGGCTATTTAGCAAAACCTAGATAGCGGATTAAACCAGTATTTCCCAGTTATCCTGGAGGATTTAAACCTTGAATCAGTTTCACGAAAGCAAGGACACTTAAAGCGCCCATATTACGCTCATTTTCAGGTTCATAATTGTATTTTGAGGTTGTACCAGAATAGGAACATGGTTTCATTTAAAAAAAACACCATATTTTTGTCGTACCGTTGCAGATCCTTTTTTTCACCCTGTGTGTTTAGGTCTCTGTTTTAGCTACAGAGTGAGACATCTCACTTCTATACTATCTTTGTTGGGAGTCGCACGTGCTCAGTAGCTAGGTAAGATCACATCAGCTAGTTAACTCTTCTCCAACTTTGGTCCGAACGAGGCAGGATTATCTGGGAGACGTCTTCTAAACAAGGACGCACAAGGGGGCAGAACAGGGACATGTAAGTAGTTCTTTTGGAGATTATGGTGAACTAGTGCATGTTGTAGCAGTGTTTTGTTATTGCAAACGAGCTACGCTAGCATGTGCTACGGTTAGCCGCCTCTTCTCGGCTAGTGACATATAAAGCCGTGCAGCTCACCTGGAAACTGTATCTCACTCAAAACAGCATGACTAGTTATTATTTACAGTTTGTATGCGTGTGGAAGCACCAAAGATGCAAAATTTTTTTTTTTTCAAATTATGGGCACTTAAAGTTACCACGGAGATGGTAGCTAGCCTGCTCCTGACCAGGCTAACAGCCAGGATATCTTAATCCTGCCACCTTTTCTGTTCACTTTACAGTGGTTTTACCTTCTTGTTATCAGCCTGCATTTAATTACAACAGGTGCATGTCGCTGTTCAGTTAAATATTATTTTAACATTGTGACCATTATTATTTTTATTGCTGCTGACATTCTGTGTCATCCTGTGTCATCCAAGTAGAAGGAGATTTAAAAACTTTAAATTTATTTTCGTCAAATGGCTCTGTATTTATTTGTGCATTGTGTTTCACGAGTTGCAAATTTTAATGAGTATTTTAGCACCATACCAAGGCTTCAGGTATTCATTTTGTGATGATTTGTTTGTGATTTTATGTTTGCACTAATTTGTAAAATGAAGGTTATGAAAAACAATTACCATCTGTAAATGTACTGTGGAAGAAGGAGATGAATATTTGTTAGGGCGGATATGACTAACAGTAGATATGACTACCTTGGATGATTTAATTAAGATTGGATTTTCTTGAAAAGAGAATACCATTGGGATTTTATTCACTTTTACAGGAAAATTGTACAATTAAACACGTTTGGCACATGTCCATGTTTCAACACAAAACAATTTCAGAGGTAGAAAATGAAAGAAACTCATGTTGCTTCCTCCATGGGAATAAAAACAGAGAGGATGGTTCCTGTCAGCGGCTTATTTACGCCGAAGGACATGAGCCCTTGAGTTTAAGTTATCCACAAATGGAAATTCTCTTTTTATTCCCCCCCCCCCACACACAAACACTTTGACAGAATGGTCAAAGATCAGGGTAAGCAACACTATCAGGAAATACATGAGATTCTGTTGCTGTAAGACACTTTAACAGGGTTGAATACCCAAATCTTCCAGACACACACCTTCCTGGATGATATTATCAACTTCTGGCACTTAAGAACATGTGCATCAATCTGTCTATTTTCTAAACCACTCATCCTGTAAAAAAAGTGCAAAGTCAACATTTCCAAAGTAAAAAGTGAACAGTCCTGTACCCTGGGGGCTATGAAGTCCTTTGAGCGACTTGTGCTTTCTCACCTCAAAGCCATCACGACCCCCTCCTGGACCCCCTGCAGTTTGCCTACAGAGCCAATGGGTCTGTAGACGATGCCGTCAACTTGGCCCTCCACTACATCCTCCAGAACTTGGACTCCGCAGGAGCCTACGGCAGGATCCTGTTTTTGGACTTCAGGTCTGCCTTTAATACCATCATCCCAGCTTTGCTTCAGGAGAAGCTCTCCCAGCTCGGCGTGCCTGACTGTCTGACAGGAATCAGCATGTGAATGTTTCTCCTCTGCTCTTCTCCCTTCACACCAACAGCTGCACCTCTAGGAACCAGTCCGTCAAGCTTCTGAAACTCGCGGACGACATCGGACTCATCTCTGGTGGTGACGAGTCCGTCTGCAGGTGGGAGGCTGACCACCTGGTAGCGTGGTCAAGCAAAACAACCTAGAGCTCGGTGCTCTAAAGACAGACCATCTTGGTCCTCAGAAAGAAATCAGCCTCACCTGCCCCTATCAGCCTCTGTGACTATGAGCTTCCTAGGAACTATCATCTCCCAAGACCTCAATTGGGAGCTGAACATCAGCTCCCTCATCCAGAAAGCTCAACAGAGGATGCACTTCCTGCGGAAGCTGAAGAAATTCAACCTGCCAAAGGCAATGACTGTGCACTTCTACACAGCCATCATTGAGTCCATCCTCACATCCTCACATCCTCCATCACCATCTGGCACGCTGCTAGCACAGCCAAGGACAAGGGCAGCTTGCAGCGTGTCATTTGGTCTGCAGAGAAGCTGATTGGCTGCAATCTACTGTCGCTGCTCCAGGACCTGTACCCCATCAGGACTCTGAAGCGTGCTGAAAAGCATGTGGCTGACCCCTCATACCCTGTCCACGAACTCTTTGAGTCACTCCCCTCTGGCAGGAGGGGGAGGTCCATCAGTATCAAAACCTCACTCCACAACAACAGTTTTTTCCCCTAAGCCACTAGCCGTTTCAACAAGACCCGGAACCCCTCCTGACTCTCTCCAGACCCCACCTCTGGCTCCTAATGCCACTGTACTTACTTTGCTGTACCGTTCCTTTTTACTTAACTTGTTTTATTCTATCTTATTTTTATTTTTTAGTTAATACATACTGTGTGTATATATTTATACTTATATTGTTTATATTTATCTGATCCTTCTTATATTTAGAGAATGTGTGACATGAACAGCAAGACAAATTCCTTGTTTGTGTAAAAAACATACTTGGCAATAAAACCGTTTCTGAATCTGAAATCCTCTGTCCGGGTGTTAGTGAGTCTAGTCTCGCTTTGCCAGACCTTCCTCCCCAGCGCTGCTGAGGAGGGTCTGGCTAGTCCACATGTCTTTTCAGCAGTAGCTTTCCTCATTTCCTCCACTTCCTTCACCCTGTGTATTAGCAGGGACATAGCTGTAGGTCTTCAGCTCTCTGGCTCCCAGCTGGTCCTGGGTGTAGGGGTGAGGAAGTGGGAGCTGAGGGTGAGGAGAAGCAGACGGGCAGGGTGGAGCAGAGAGGCAGCTGTCCTCTTGGCAATGGGCGAGAGAATGGCCGGGAGACGGATGGGGGCACTGGCTACATGGTGGCACGCTGGCAACAACCTGCACATTGATTTAGACATGACGTAATTTAGTTTTATCCAAGAAGAACTAGTATAGAAAACAACCAGTAGTATCTGTGAAATGTGCTGCTTCCTTTCTGCCTTTCCTGTTGCCCCTCACCTCCTGCTCCTACAAAAGCCTCATCCAACCCACCCTGCTGTACTGCTCTCCCAGTTTTAAGACAATACTAACTGCCACCTGCAAAAACAAACTCACTAAAATCACACATATTGCCTCTAAGATACCTCACCACACCCAGCCTATCAGACATGACTGACACAGCATCACACGCCTAGTATGTACAATAGCAACTGACAAAGACCATCCCCTGAATCAATTCTTCACACTACTTCCATCCGGCAGCAGATGCAGAGCACTGAACTGGACTAAAGCCTATTTCAAAAAAAAGGTTTTGTCCCCCCTGCCATGACGGTGCTGAAGAAACTACAGTACTGCCACCACCACCTCAGTTGCTTTGCAGTTTTCACATTGGAGATGTCTATGTGGGTGTCTTAATGTGTACTGTGTATGTGTTACATGTTTTATGTGTTCCATACAGTATGTGGTGTTGTGCTATGGAAAGAAGATGTATGGAAATGGTTATCGCTATGGGACAATAATGACTCTATCTAGCTTTCTATGTAAAAGTCCCATTACTTTAGCTTGAGTAGCAGGGGTGCACCATTCAGAAAATGTCACAATTTGATAATGATTTTTAGGCTCAAGATTCAATTCAAAAACTATTCTCAATAAAAAAACTTCACAGTATGTAAATGTAGTACTTTTCCCATGTGATAGTATACACGCCATTGTAGAATGAAAAATAAATGAAATGAGTTTTGGAATTCTATGAATTGATTTTTGAATCTGTAGAGCTTGAATCGCGATACAAATGTGAATCGATTATTTGTTTATTTTTTTTACACCCCTACTGATTAGTGATTCACAAAATGGATGGATGGATGGATCATGATTAGGCTGCACATTTTGTAACAGCAGTATCGCTTTCAAACAATGATTTAAACAACCCAATGGGGTTTTAAAGAAACTATAAACACATTCTTTTAAACAACTGAATGTTGAATCACTGAAGCAACACCTATAAATCTATCGCAGAAAAAATTGTAAGGGAGACATTCATAAATTATGCGCACCGTGTGAAGCTACGTGGAAAAAAAAGGCATGCACATGATTGATGAGCAGGCCAGGTGAAGGTTAAGTCTTTCCAGCACTCTACTTTTGAAAGACATTTCCAAGCACAGTTTCCATGTTTCCATGCCGTCATACAAAGAATCTAATTTAGAGTGTTTCTCTCAGATACACAAGACCTGTAAATAGAAACGCAGCAGGAAAAAAAACTTAATGCAATAAATATTTTGAAGTCTACAGCGTATACAGTACTTATTGGACAAGCTGCAGCATTGGTGCCCACCTGTGGCGTGTTGCTGCCAGTGTTTCTCTGGTCATCCAGGTCAGTCATCCCCAGCTTCCACCTCTGCCATTTCTTCTTTATCTCTGCCTGCACCTGCGAGCAAAGGATGAGGTACAGTGAGAGGAAGAAGAGAAAAATCAGAAGACAAAAAGTCCTTGGGCAAGACGCTACTAAAGATGGAAAAGGTGAAAGAAAAGCACCAGGACACCTTTAAACTAAATGTACACTAAGTTGATAGAGATGGATAGAAACCCTTGATAGCACATTTTGAAAACACTAGATCAAAAACCTATCAACTATTACCACTGCCATATCGCTTCTAAATACATTCATTTTGACAGTTTTTTTTTTTTACATTATCTAGATGCCTGCCTCATTTTCAAAATATGACATGGTCTTGCACCTCTACCCCTGAGTGAATTTATACAACAGAAGAACAGCAGTGGCAGGGCAACCAGGGCAGCAGACTGCGTTGTACCATATGGACGTGAGTTTAGCCTAACAGTCTTCATTGTACGGGCCTCAGATTATTGGAACTGCCTTCTTAGTGAACTCAGAGAAAGCACCAGCTGTCTATCATTTAAAATCACACTCAAGAGATGGAATAAAAACAATCAAAACTGCAATCATCAATAGCTGGTTTACCTCATCCTAGGTACTTCCTTTATTTGTATTATACTTATTTTTTGTTTTTTCATTTTTTTGCCCCTCTTCTTCTTCTTTATTATTTTTGCTTTCTGTGGTTCTTGCATTGGTTTAATGAATGTAATACAATGATGTGTGGATCTGCCAAGGGGCTACAGATAAAAATTTGCTTTTTTGACAAATCTGGCACATATACATTTTGAGTGTAAACACAAAATAGTGAATTGATATGCATTGTCCCTTTTAAATAAACTAAACTAATCTGAAAACTCAGACTCAAAACTCTTGTTGGAGAGTTGTAAATCAGTTCTCTCAAATCTAAAAAAGACACTTGTCAACCTTAGTGGTGGTCATCAATTTGCTTTCAAGTAGAAAGTCTTATGTCATTGGGAGAATCATTGTCGACTGATGAGGGACACCGAAAAGCCCGACCACAATACCTTTTGTTATTTCACAAGAATTTAATGTCAAGCCTCTGTTTTCCTGGTGCACAGTGCCTGCATATATACACTCACTTTGGTATCACGCGTGCACACACGTAAACACACCACTTACCTCCTTGTTGATAAAACAGTAGAGGATGGCTACGAATAAACCCTGTGAAGAGGGAAATTACTCTTAATGCCGAACGAACGTAGAAATACCATAAAATGTGTTTTGGGATGCTGTTTCTATCAAGAAAACGTCTTCTGAGTGCAGATAAATTCATTGCGGGTGGATAGACAAAGTCCTGACTGTACCTGGAAAGAGTTGAAGAAGAGTTGGAAAAAGAGGTTGACGTTGCGGAGGACGCCATCCGTGTGTTCCTCTGTCAACACTGCAAAGACCACTTCATGGATCCCCAGCAGAGGGATCAGGGTCAGGGTGGATTTGGCCAGTCTGGAGGGAAAGACACAAACCAGAACTTTATATCTGTTATCTATTAAGTGTTTTGCTCAAAGACCCTTAAGCAGGGTAGATGCACCTGCTTTCCAGTCAAGGACAGTCTCCCTA
>NC_048409.1:26663429-26742445 GCF_013103735.1 Etheostoma cragini
AAACACACATACTTAAGTAGAGTTTACAACCCAAAAGCAGATGTAGTTAATCATATTGGATATTACACACATGTGTGATCACCGAGCAACTCTTCACCTTTTACTATTTTTCATTTCCACTGTGTTGTGTCTGTGTCTGTGTGTGTGTGTGTGTGTGTGTGTGTGTGTGTGTGTGTGTGTGACTACTTCTGTATCATTACCCCAGCCAATGAGAAGGTATCCACAGAAGTAGCGGTTTTCGGAGAATACCATCATCCCCAGCAGGTTGTGGAGATACAGGCCTTCCACCAGCAGCCAGTAGTAGTTGGCGCCCACACAGTACTGCATCAGCACCTGAGCCACGCGGCAGCCAGACACTGCCTGGCGGGTGATGGGGTTGTTTTTAAGTTTCAGGTCAAGTCTTAAGAGAGCCAACTGTCAGTAAACCAACAGTTTTGACATCAACTATCACTTCAGGTTTCTAACTGAACCATTGTCAATTATTGCTAGGTGATAAACGTGTACAATGTTAATAATTACTTAGTATTATCAGACTTGTATGATGGATAGAATGTCCAAACTCACGGTCAAGGTGAAGGCTAGTGGTTGAAAACTGCTCTTTGATGCAATGGAAGCTGTGTTCTCTAATCCAAATTTAGACATCCCTGAAAAAATCCCTTTTTCCTACTCTCTCTCCTCTGTTCTCTTGCTCTTTGTGTGTGTGTGTGTGTGTGTGTGTGTCTCCCAACCTGATCCCTTAGCACTTCCAAGATGTCCCTGTTGTCTCTGAACTCCGGAGTGTCTCTGCTAAGCAGAGCATCTCTGCTCAGGATGGAAACTGCTCGCAGAATGAACGATGCAAACAGGTTGGTGTGGATGTAGTTTCTGGTGCAGTGCAGCTTCCTGCAGACATCCCACATGTCACGGTGACGTTTAAAACATCACAATGTTTTACGCACAGTCAGACTGTTAAAGGTGTGGCACACGCAAGAAGTGTTTAAAAAAAAAAGTGTGAAAGTTCAGCACTCCCTTCCTTCTATTTGATGATAGAGGGCAGGGAGGAACCTAAAAAATGTACTTTCTATAGGCCAAACTGAGGTCTGCTTTTTTATTTTTTTTATTCTTTTATGTTACTGTAAGTGCTAGTTGCTGTGATATTTCTTTGCATCAGTTCACTTTTCACAACAAACAATTAATTGTCAAAATGCCTATGAACAGCATCAGACATATGACAAAGTTTGATGCAAAACGAAATAAACAATTAAGGATAAACTACAATAATGACAAATCATAGAAGCCTTAAACAGCAACTACATGATAAGATGCTTTAAAACTGTACACAAACATTTCGGCTGTGTTACATAATGTGTTACAGTACATAAAAGAGATAAAAATAATGAACCAAAAATGGGCTCAAAATAAAGACATAACGAGACAAGAATATTCAAAAGCAAAAAACTAATTTCAGAGATGTTGAGATGTCTACCTGAAGAACAGCAGAATAATCAGAGCCAGTGAGAGACTGGCCAGACTAACACAGTAACCCACTGTGTATATGACTCTGAAGGAGGCCAAGATCAGCATCTGCTTCTTCTGTACAGAATACAAGAGTGGGTTAACACTGAGGACGTGTTAGTGTGTGTGTGTGTGTGTGTGTGTGTGTGTGTGTGTGTGTGTGTGTGTGTGTGTGTGTGTGTGTGTGTGTGTGTGTGTACCTGAGCTTCCTGTTGGCTGTTGTCAGTGTTGCACTGAGAAGGATCCCTCCAGGTGTGGCTGGAGTTGCTGGTTGTCCACTGACCATCAGGACCACATTCCCGCAACACGAAGCCATTACGCACTACACAGACACACGGCAGCAGATAAACCCATAGCCTTGACCACATACAATAGGTTTGTGTGTGTGTGTGTCTGTGTGTGTGTATTCCTACCTTGGTTGTACCAGGGCAGGTACCAGGGGCAGGGCACTTTGACCGTAGAATTGGGTTTCCCATCTGACCAGCAGGCGTACATGTCAAACATGCGACCACAAAACACTCCTGAGGAGAGGAGGGGACAGGAGGTTTCTTGCCCCTTTTTTAATGTGTATTATAAAGGTGTGTGTGTTGTTTTCAATTAATTTCTAAAAATGTGCATGTTACCTTTGGGTCGGGGTTCTGTACTCATCTGGAGCAGACATTCCTTCCTGTAGCGGTTCCATTCCTCAATTGTATCCTTCACAGTCCTCCCTGACACACACTTCACACATACAAACAAGAAACCCACACTTTAAGTAAATATGGGTCAATGCTTTATTCGGAGGAATTTGCACTTCAATTATATTTTCTTATTTGCACTGAGATTTAGTCTGTTTTTGTTTTGTACTTTTCATCTGCCTAGACACATACCAGAGTCCCGTGAAGGAGGAAGAGGATGAGGAATGTGTCAGAGGCCTTCATCACTCAGAGGTGTGCCAAGGTGGCCGCCGGGAGATCATCTCAGAGCTTCACCAGACTCCACAACGTCACCGAGGGGTCATCCGACGTCCTAGAAAAGAAAACTTTATATTCAAGCCAGCTAGACTCCAGCCAACGATGTGGCTGTAGGGTAGACACGTTATAATCATTCAGGTAACGGTTGTCTTCACTGAGGCCTCCTCCCAGCTGGACTTGCCTGGAACACCTCCCAAGGGAGGCGTCCTTACCAGATGCCCGAACAACCTCAACTGGCTCCTTTCGATGTGAAGTACTCCGAGCTCCTCACAGATGACTGAGCTTCTCACCTTATCTCTAAGAGAGACGCCAGGCCCCCTCCTGAGGAAACCCATTTACCCGTTTAGTTGTCAGCTTATTATTTTTGGTAGTTCATGGCCAGGGGAGGTGTTTTGGGTCTGATGACCCCCAACGTGGCTTCACTCTGCTGTTCTCTATGTCTTTATCATTTTTGTTTTGACTTGTTTGTCATATCAAAAGTAGGTTTGGGCTGCAACAGCTGCTCTTAAATGCTGGATGTGCTAGTTCTTGTCGGAATTTGTAAGACAGCGGGACATTCTGTCTTGTTGTTGATTGAAACTTAAAAGCATCACATTGCTTGTTAAAAAAAACTAAATAACATTATCCTCATTGTTATCATTATCCCTTAGAGAGGTACAAGGAGCACAAACAAATATAAAGAATGATGACAGGAAGGAAGCGGATGAGAATGCAATAACCAAAGCTGTCTTGTATGAGAGTGTGTGTGTGTGAATATTCCTTTTTTTCCCCCTTTCCTTCTGTCTTTTAATTAAAGACACTCACACATATCTATTACCTTGTAACAAATTACGTTGCACCCAAGTCTTTCTTCATAAATGCCTCTATCTCCCTCTTTCTAATCTAAACAATATAATATCTGAAGAAAAGAAGAAACCCTTTCCCTTAGAACGAATCGTTATCCATTTTTAATACGGCTCAAATGTTCCTCTTAAATTGGACAACTCCCTTTAATTTAGCCATTAACTAAGAATGGGAACGGTATGTTAATACGGAAATGGAGGTTTTAGTGATTTGGTGACCATTAAACTGATCACACACAGTAGCACAGTCCTATTCTGATGGCAGGGAGAAATCCGTTATGTTGCATTAACAGTGGAATTTCCATAGGTAAATTTCTCCCTTTGGTCAAATATATGATAAACAGATAAAAGATAAGAAAAGATAAACAAAAAGGGCAACCGGGGAGCAGCCAGAGTCATCACAGCTTCAGAGAGAACAGTTGTAGAAAATTAAACAACATAAAATTATGGGAAATAACACAACAGTGCCTCTCATAGAGTGTTTTCTGCCTCTAAAAACAATGATCTCAATAAGAAGTCAGGGAGAGCCCCACCCTCGACCCAACTGGCTTAAAAAGTTTCCTTTCCACCCGCATTGTCTGCATGGAGGACTTTCATGAAGACTTCTAATCAGTGATGGCCAAGGGAAGCTTTGTGAACCAGTATCTTTCTGTCCAGAGCCCATTAGATGGGGCTCTCTCTTCAACAAAGTGTTGAGAATAGACTTGATTAAAATGCTTTAAAACCAAGAGCGCCATCTAGTGGGCTCAGAAAATAAAGACATTGGTTCACGAAGCTTCATTTGGCCATCACTACTTCTAATAACTTAATTTTCACCTCTCTCTTCCTTAATCGATGTGCTGGATGGAGGAGGTCACTTTTCAGTTAAACCAATAAGAATAAGCCATTAATTTCACGAGCCAATCCCAGCACAATATCTCTGCGTTAAATCTGTTTCCCTCTCTGCTGCTGTCAGCTGTTATTTCAAGCGAGAGTGCCCCCCCCCCCCCCCCCCCCCCCCCCCCCCCCCCCCCCCCCCCCCCCCCCCCCCCCCCCCCCCCCCCCCCCCCCCCCCCCCCCCCCCTTCCACCCCCAGTCATCATCTCCCACGCCACCCTGGGTCTTCTTCAAGCAGTCCGCTTCGTTGACTCTTTAGTTCCAGTCTTCGGGCTCCTTCACCACCATGATCAGTGTCTAGACTTCATTGAGGGGGATGTGTCTTGTTTCTCTACCCCTTTAAAATCTTATTTTACAACAATGGAGTCTAATCTCCAAAGACTCTGTGAATGTAATATTACGCAATAAATCTTTGCATTCCTGCAACCAAGTCTCTCCTGATTACACTGGTTTAGTACCACATACATACATACAGAAGAGTGTTATGTTTTATGATAACAGGCCGCAAGAATAAAGTTTGGCTTCATTATAATTTCTATTCATCAGAAAGGCGGGGTAATCTAGAAACACTTAAGAACTCCATGCAACAGAGCATCCTGAGTACAAGGCCGGCATTTCCTGAATAGATTGATCATTAAAAGAAACAGGATTTCAACTAAGTAATGAAAAAAAGCACCTGCTCTCTAGCTTTGTTGATCTAGATCATTTCTTTCACTTATTTATTTAGGTGTTACTATACAATTTCAAATCGCAATGTGTATTCGGGTAGCATACAGCTTTCTCGCAGGTGTGGGGGAATTCTGAGTTAGGCTCAGAAATAATTCATCTGATATTGCGTTTGCTGATACTCATATTAAAGGGACATGTATGAAGGTAACATGCATGCACACACAAATAACCCCTGAAAAGCAAACACACACCCACACACACACACACACAAACCGCTTATATAAGTTTATGTATCAATGCTAGCAGACTCTGTGTGCGTGTATGTGTGTGTGTGTGTGTGTTGCAACCAGCTTCCCCTGACACCTAAGCCATGCCCGTGTTGCACCACCCCAAAATGGATTGTGTCTCACCTTCAACCCCACTTTTAAAAAGCTGAGGACAGAAACTACATGTGACCATTCGCACACCACTGGATTATACTGTGATAAGCATTAACATATTGTCCTGTTGTTATCCATATGCTTACAAACGTGTGAAGTCATTAGAGGTTAGGTTTTTTTTATTTGTTTACATGTGTTTGTGTATTTGTGTTCTTTTGATTTGTGTCACTTCCATTCACTCTACCAGACATGTAATTCCCATGCTTACATAATCCCTAACGGCCATCATGCTATAATAAACAACTACAATGAACGCTTCCCAATTATCCTTCTGAAAGAAAAAGACAAAAGACAGACCAAACACTGGAAACGGCCGTGCAAATGAGGTAAAGAAGGCAGCATGCATGGTGAGAACGTAAAGGAAAAGAATGTGGACCTCACCTTCTTGTTATTTCATGTTTCCAATGTCCAAGTCTGCAACCAAACCCCAGAAAAATCCCAAGTAGGTCCGCGTGTAGGAATTGTAGTCCAGAAGTGTCCCGGGGGAAGTTGCATAACGCGATGAATCCAGCATGGGTCATTGGAAAGCTCCACGGACATCCACGGAGCGCACAGTGACCTAGTCCACCCGCCTCTCTCTCTCTTTCTCTCCTTCCCTCTCTCTCTCCTCCCTCTCTCTCTGTCTCTCCTTCCCTCTCTCTCTTTGTCTCCCTCACTCTCTCTCTCTCCCTCTCTCTCTCTCGATATCTGCATTGATTGATTGATCATTGAGGAACTGCTGAGTGTATACTATTACTTGGCCTAGCCTACTACTACTACTACTACTACGACTACTAGGACTACTACTACTACTACTTATAATAATAATGATAGTAGGCCTAATAATTATAATAATTATAACCTATAATTGCTGTTTTAATAAATGTGACTGATACATTTACTGCATGGTGTATTTGGTAACCTACTCTGATCTGAAGCTCTGGATCCTTGTTGCATCCGATTATCTTCTCTAAGGCTAATATATTTTTAAATAAATATGCTAAAAAGTGTAAATGAATGGGCTGGGGGGTCAACAGTCCATCACTCTGACTTCTAATGAGCTTTCCCCTCAACCAGATGGCAGGTTGTAAAAAAAAAATCCAGGGTTATCTGTCAAAAATGTTGGTTTTTCCTCATCCTTTGATTCCGATCAGTGACATGTCACGATAAACCAGTGTGATGTGTCTGATGTGTAATAACCCTTTAAAACTCATCTTTCTACTGTTTTTCTATTTACTCACTACAGTTTGGTGCATAACACTGTGGTGTAAATTCGGCAGATGTTACATAGTAGGCTATGTTGTGTCAGGTCAATCACTGAGGACGCTTGTGCTGCACCACCTTTACACAGGAAAACAGATAAAACTTTCTCTAGCCCACCCCTTTCCAGTCAAAACATTCAATGGATTACAATGCCAAGTACCGCGAACGTGGCACGTGACTGTCCGTTGCCCCGCTGCAATTTGATTGGCTGTTTGCCAAGTAGGCCTACGCTACTGTTGCCTTATTGTCACGTAGCCTATGTTGGCAGTCAGGCACCATGAACGACGGGGATACTTGTACAGCATACATTTGAAAGTCTGTCTTTTAAAGAAACACACTTGTGATTAAACACCCCATGGCGACCAGCCGCGGGTTACTGTTGTCATCCAAACCTCTGATAGAAATCAGCAGATTTAAGGTGGAGTGGTTCTCCAGAACAAAATGGCTACCTGCTGACGTTAGCTTGTCAAAGAAGACGCTTTTTTTGTTGCTTCCTGTGTGTTTTATTCGGAAGGAGGTGACACCTGGTCAAGAACAGGCATTCAGAATATTCTGCTTTTTAGTGGAAGGATTACCAAACACGGAAGCAGCAGGACCACGCAGTAGAATTGGGCCAAAATAGCCTAGCGTTAGCTACCCTAAGTGACAGCGCATACAAACGGGGGACCTGAGTAGCAAACAAGAGGAGAACAGGTAAGCTCACTCATGTAAGAAATGTGACATAGCGCTTTATTTCGAATTGTGTACTTTTTGGTTTTTTAAAAAGCAACCCAACTTTACTTTCTTTTCAATTAAAACGCCACTGGCAAGGATAAGTTACTTTGTTTGGATGACAGGGTGCTCGTTAAGTGATGAATATCATCTGCATGTTCCAACAGAGGTAGAGCAGCTCTCCTGTTGATTAAAATAAATGGAAGGAATGAGTGAAAAAGAAAAAAAAGAAATAGGCCTATTCATTGAGTGTTTCCTGCATATACACTATCTTCAATATAATGAGTCAAATACTTCACCATCTTGAGATCCAACCAATCTACACGTTCTTCATTAATTATTTATTTCCCTGATGACTTATTGGCCACTACCCATTAGAGAAATATCATCTGAAAATGAATCAACCAAACAATTTATTTAATTGGCTATATTCTTATCCATTTATTCCATTTAGTCCCAAAGGCTACTAATAAGTCTCTACTCCCCTGATGTTCACAGCGTACCCTGTGTCTGCTAAATGTGTGTAAATGTTTTTTTTTAATGCAGCTAGAGAGAGAAATGCACTGACAAATTGGCTCATCGGTATTTAAAAACACAAAATAGTTATTTTAAGTAAGAGCCATATTTGATATATAAATCATTCATTCACTATTCTTCACTAATGAAACTTTAAAATTTGTAATTTTAAGCTACATATGGAATTGTAGCTTAAACAATTAATTAATTAATACAAATTTTTAAGATTTGAAAAACAAAAAGAACATACATACACCCACCCTACTGTAAAATAACACAGTGCTGTTACAAGTAGGGAAAGATACTAACTTGAAAGTAGAGTTGGGCGGTATCCAAATTTTGATACAGTCAAACCTCCCTATTTTACCGTGGTACATGGTATTACCGGGACTCAGGCTCAGACGGTGTCACCAAACTGTTGGGTTGTGCCGACACCGTTCACAAACCGAAGACCAAACATTAATACTGAACACACCTCTCCCTTCTTATTAGGTCGGAACCCCAAATGCTGCCAAACTGCAGAAGTTGTGTTCTTCGAGACCAGGTCACTCGGTGAGCGACTTCCCTTCTCTCCACCCCCTCCCACTGTCACGTAATGACAACCACACATAAGCATTTTTAGGCATTTCATAAATTATGTTTAATATTTAATCCTTTTCTCTTATATTACATTTTTTTAATGACGGTATTGAAACTGATACCGGTGCTATTTTTAAGACCCCATGCTATACTGTATTATTGCCCAAACATACTTGAAAGTGACTAATGAAGCAAGATAATCAAAGACACTTGCAATAGGTTTTGCTTGCAGGCATTACAGAGTTACATGTGCCTTATGGACATAATAAGAGGATTACAGGTCTGTAGAATAAACTAAACCTGTAGCAACAGGATGAGACGTTGGTGGCAAGAAGGGGCTCCTATGTTTGAACATTTCAGTGGTTTTTACAGCTTGTAGCCACACAGACAGATGTAGTGCGTAGTACATTATTCTGAAGACATGTAACCCCTGCAGGGGAACATGTGTTGAGCACAGAACTGATGAAGGTGCTGTGCTGCAGCATCACATGGCATTTCAGTTTCAGGGCTCTAAAAATGTTGTCGCTTCCCTTTTGACATCCTCCTCTTCCCCTATAAATAAACTCAATGCTTCCACACACACAAACACACACACACACACACACACACACACACACACACACACACACACACACACACACACACACATACACACACACAACTCTGCAGTCCTGACTTTCATGCTTTTATCCTGGCATCACCCTTGTATTAGACTTAATTAAATTCTGATATTCTAAAAATCAATTAATGACTGTTAAAAAAAGATTTGTTTTATGATGTGCTGTTTGTTAAAACTTTTTGATATTACTGAATGTCTTTGACACTCAAGCCTTTGCCAAATGAGTTGCTACAAAGCTAAATAAGTCTATCAGCTCTATACAACTCTCTCTGTATTTCTAGAGAAACTCGAGTAAAGATACTTATCTCTTCTGAATAGTCCATCATGCTTGGACTCTTGGGAGGGGGGGCTCGTGCGCGATCGATCACTGAAGGCTGTTTAATGTAGACGCGTCCACAATGTTGTCATTACTTAGAATTACTCATGGAGGCAACAGAAAGGTCGGTTAGGGTTAAAATACTGAAACTACTTTGTTGAGTTTAGGGAAAGATTGCACCGAAGAAAGCTCTGTTTACAGGCGTTAAGAGACATGATGCAAACTGTGGTCTTTGGTGTTAAAGTCAGACACTTTGTGTGCCCAACCATCCTCCCTGACCTCCTCCCTTAGAGGTTTTGCAGTGGTATAACAACTGTTTGTTTAAACATATAAATAATCCAGGCCACAGATTGGTCTACACCCAGATGTTATTTCAATGAGAGAATGTGTGCTGTGTGCTGCCACGGTTCATTTAAGTCCCAGCTGGAATCAACCAAATATAAATCTGTCAACCAGGGAGGACGAGGCACAGATTATTGAAGAGCTCTGTTGTTTGTTTGTCCATGAGCCTGTATCTGTGGTTTGTGTGTTTGTAGTGTTAATTGACCTGAAGTACAGTAATTCTCCCCTGTCATACCATGGAGTTAGGGAATAATGTGTGTTATGTAGTTTAAACCGGATTTACATTCCTTCTGTTTGATTGAACAGTGCAAATAAACGCAGTCGTAATGAAAGCAAATGGAAACAATACAAGTCATGTTTCACAAAGCAGGCCAGGTGTACACAAACACGCGCCATGCCATTAAGAATTTGAATCTATCTCACAGTGGCAGAGAGATGATGATGATGATGATGATTAAAAAAAGATGATGAGGTTTTTATGCTCCTCAAGCAGTTTTGTATTTATCGTTTTCATATCTCTGCACTCTAAGGGGGGGTTATGTTTTATTGGATGCCAAAGCAAGGGAGATGGAATAAAGCCCTATTAAACAGTACTAAGACATTTCATTAGGAAAAGGCATGAATATAATATCATAGTCCAACGTTATATAGCTTATCAAAAAAGTACAGTTTTCTGATATCACAAAGTAGAAATGTCATGTCTCTTGTTCAGACTTTGGGCCCTTCCAAAGTCCTGACTATTTTAACTATGACTCTGTTACATGCTCAACAAATACTGGGACACATTTTGGGGTGCACCATTGGTAGCAGATATTCAAGGGATTGTTTAAGCCCCTATAGACTAAGTAATCCAACCCTGCAGTTTATTGTTGTTGGCTATTTGGTGCAACTTGGCGCTGTTCTCCATCAAATACAGACTGATATTTGTCAACAGGATGCTGTTTAAAAAAAATAAAAAATGCTTTCATGCAAGGCCCCAAACAACAGGAATTATTCGCTCCACAGCCATTGCAAATCCTTTTTAAGTGTTTGTTGACATGATTAGAAAAGTGATCGTCTTACTCTGATTATTGCTTCCGGGTCTTATGACGCTTGTGAATGATTGGATTGGTTTTTACCAAAGTTATACACAACCAGTAACAAAGTTCTAGTTGTAATCTTAATCCATTTAAGATTTGCATATTTTTGTACCTGTAAGCTGTAAGATTAATGTGCAATAAAGACTTCATTAGGTAATGTACATACTGTGCAGTTTGTGGCACACAGTTCAGTTGTACACACAAATCCCAGAAGCTGGTCCTTAAAAATGTCCTGTATGTAAACGTTTAGGTTTCCACACGGGCTGGACACATTTGTCCTGTCTTGTAGTACTGCTGTAGTTGTAATACTCTTCACATGTTTTTATTATGTGTTTTTGTGTTAAACCTGGAAAACATCCATGGGTTTAATGTGGACAAAGCAAAAAAACACTCTTCACTCTCTGAAAGGCAGAAATCATCTGTTGTTTACATTATTACTTACTATTACTTATTAATCACTGCTCTGGTCATACATACTCCCATCTCATCATCATATACACGTACACATAACACACTCGCAGATGAAAAATACTATGTGTGTTCTGAGTTGGCTCCTCCTACGTGGCGGGAGAGAAGAGAGCAGCAGGACACACACACCACTTCACACTTCAGAATTAGTGACGATTGAGTGAGATCATTATTAGTTAGTCTATATAGTGGCTTGAGGAAGTTTACACACCCATGCTAAAGTTGATTAGAGAGAGGAATAACAAAAAAAACCCATCTTTTGGAAATTGATCTTAATGCCTTAATTCAAGGAATTAAGGAAAATCCAACCGTTTAGGACACCAATTTTCTTGTTAATGAACAATGCATTGTAAATAAATAAATGTTCTTCCTTAAAATACAGGGGGCAAACGTTCACACACCCCTATGTTAAATTCCCATAGACGCAGGCACATTTTTTATTTTTAAAAGCCAGTTATTTCATGGATCAAGATACTATGGAACTTTGGTACTTTGGAATTAAACTAACCCTCCATCATCACATACGCTTCACCATACCTAGAGATTGGGATGGTGTTATTTCAGTTAGCCTAATAGCTGGTTTGATTTGCATTGAGAGCTGATCTCATGGAAAGTTCCCCATGACAGTCTCTAGGTATGGTGAAGGGTATTTGATGATGGGGGGCCATTTTAATTCCAAAGTCCAAGGGAACTTTATCAGGGTGCATAGTATCCTGGATCCATCAAATAACTGGCCTTTAAAAATAAAACTCTACCTGCCTTTATGGGAATTTAACATAGGGGTGTCGATATGTATGTCCTTTGTATTTTAAGAAGAACATTTATTTATTTACAATACATTATTCATTCAAGAAAATTGGTGTACTTAAAAGGTTGGATTTTCCTAAAGTTTTTGAATTAAGGCATTAAAATCAATTTCCAAAAGATGTTTTTTATTTTTTCCCCTCTTTTTAATCAACTTTAGAAGGGGTGTGTAAACTTTGTCAAGCCACTGTACATACATTTGATGTTTTTTTTTACCAAATAATGGGCAGTAAAACATAAACATACAAAGCTTTATATTTCCTTTTTAAACAACATTTTAATATTACCAACAGTATTATTGCTGATGTAGTCTTCTATAGTTTTGACTTGTGTGATCATCTTTTACGTTATTCTTTTAGTTTTATGCTCCGTAATGCTGAGCACAGACTCTCCAAAAAGCATAATTTTGGCAGGCATCCCATGTCAGCAGTGCAGTTTCAATTGCTTTTGTAGACGTTCTTGCCCCCTGACGGATTTAAGATGAACTTTCAAAAAAAAAAACTCAGTCTCAACTATTTTCAGAAAACAATTCCAATTTCACAAATATCCACAGTTGCAACATTAAAATGTGGTATGTAATGTAATCAATGTAAAATGTAAACAAAGATTTCCTTCTAAGGCAAAGAAAAACCCATTTTCATGTAAGATTATCAAGAGCATGTTCATTTTTTTTTTTCAAGCCTTTCTTGAAAAAAAAAACATACCAGTTGTTCTGTTGCACAGAAATAACGGCATGTAACGGTGTATCAATCCTTAACAGCCAATGTAGTATTTCTTCCATTACAGTGCTCTACCTGAAGAATCTTCTCATAGATTTTAGTTTAGTTTGACCACTTGAGGGCAGCAGAATATTTTTCACTGGTTGTTTCTTTGGGCTAAACACTCTTACTATATGGTCATAGTGACATACAAGGATTCTTCCTTTGGAGCATCGTTGCTCACAATGTGCTTACACATACAAAACAACCAAAACAATATAAACACAAACAACAAAAACAAGATATACACACTAATATATACAAAATATATACATACTCTATACAGAAACAAAAATTAAATTGTAAGTGCCTTGCTCAACTCTTCTCGGCCGGTCCACCCACTTTTTACCATTTGTGGTGTTGATCGTAAAAAAATAAGGTTACCTGAAAACAGCATTTAGCTTTTCTTTTAAGCATCTCACATCACAGTTTCAGTTTCTTTTCACTATGACCACTATAGTCAGTAACGTGCCAAAATCACAATCACTGTTACCTTGAAACCATCCAACAAATAGACAGTACCGTAGGGAGGTTACCTGAAACCGGTAATTTAACGTTACCACTCATTTTACACACAGTTTAACAACAAAACAAAATGTTGAGTGAACATTACTAGCTACGTTTTTCAAGTTGGTTTACCCCCACTAACCTGGAAAATGGTTTTTAAACAGTAGCTAACAGCAATACAGCGCGTCGGAGGAGTACAACGTCTCAGGGACCGCCATGTTTGCTAACGTTAGCTTCTTGTCTCATCTGGGGTTTGATAAACAGTAAATACATCAAATTCAGTGTCCACAATGCTATTTTGCAATAAACTGTAGCTGTCCTATTTCAAGGGACCCGCGTGAGTGCAGATTTTCGTGGCTGCAGAAATTTTACCGTGGCGGGCCGCCATCAACATTGAGAAAACACTGTGCTTTAAGTTTTAACCAGTGAGCTCATATGTTTGCTCTCTAATGGCTGCCGTCACCCCAAAATAGCTTGAACATCATTTAATTCTAGCGCACAACTGAAAAGTGATGCGAGTGAGTGTTTCTGATCTCTGCTTAGCTGGAAGGCACTGGTCTGGAATGTAAGGGAGGGATCTGTTTTTTTATCTGACTGGAACTTTAGCAATACATTTACTCATTTGTGCCTCGCCAATGAGCTAATAGGCATATTTTCCACCAAAACATGCATGTACGCTCAACCTTTGTGTTATCTTCCCATCAAAATGAAAATCATCACTTTTATTCAGGCTTTCTATCAATGTTTTTTGAAACTTTTTCTTAGGCTTTTGTCCCTTTTTACATTACTTTTGTCACTTTTTGTGACTTTTTCAACACTATGTAACACTAACTTATTAACTTTAGTTTTACAGTTATTTGTGGAATTTATGGTCAATAAACCTCATTTATTGGAAATTATAACTAATGTTTGAGTTAGAAAAGCAGAAATTAGGAATCATTTGGACTAAAATTAAAGAGTGTATGTTGATGGATAATCACAGACTGGAATATGTCAACTTTTACTCAATACTATTTCAAAACCACTTAAGTATTTTTTTTAAATGCTATAAAATTGAATAAGAAAATTTATGAAAGTAGAGATTTGTACTTGCTAAAAGAGCGCTGTGTGGAATCATCATGTTATTTTGGCTAATTAAAAAGAACATTGATATAGGAAAATGGGTCAATTTGACCCGATGACAACACGAGGGATAAAGGAATTTTGCCAGTACATCCTGACCCAAGTAATCATGTGGCTCACATTGTGTACCTTTCTGTACACCGTTCTCCCTTAACTCTTGTACTGTCTTCACTTTCGGGACCCTCTCATATCACTCGGGTCATATTGACCAATGACTTATATGGGGTTTAAAAAATAAAAATTGAAATAAAATGTTACTTCATAATCTCTTAACAAATATTGTCTTTATCTCAATTTCAAACCATTGAGATAACATACTGTATATGTTTATTGAATGCAATCAGTCTCTACTAGATGTGTGATACTTTGAAGAAACTAGAACATAAAACATGTTTTCAGTTATTTCTCACTTTTTTGTTAAGTACATAATTCCACATGTGTTCATTCATAGTTTTGATGCCTTCAGTAATAATCTACAATGTAAATAGTTATGAACATAAAGAAAATGCATTAGATGAGAAGATGGTTCCAAATTTTTGGCCTGAGTTTGGGTACCCCAGGTAAAAATGTGTATTAATGTGCATAAAGAAGCCAAAAAAAGACGGAAAAATCTCTAAAATAGTTGAAAATAGTTGTTGCTCACAAAGCAGGAGAAGGCTATAAGAAGATAGCAAAGGGTTTTCACATGCCAATATCCTCTGTTCGTTATGTAATTAAGAAATGTCTGTCATCGGGAACAGTGGAAGTTAAAGCAAGATCTGGAAGACCAAGAGAAATACCAGACAGAACAGCTTGCAGGATTGTGAGAAAAGCAAGTCAAAACCCATGTTTGATTGCACGATCCATCCAGAAAGACCCGGCAGACACTGGACTTGTGGTACACCATTCCACTATAACGAGAGACTTGTATAAACATGGTCTTCATTTCGGGAACAAGTTCTGTGGACCGATGAGGTTAAAGTAGAAAATTTTGGCCGGAATGAGCAAAGGTACGTTTGGAGAAGACGGGCCACAGAATTGAATAAAATGACCTCTGTTCAGCTGTTAAGCATGGGGGGGGATCAGCCATGTTTTGTGGTTATATGTGGCCAGTGGCACAGGGTACATTTCACAAGTAGAAGGAAAAATGGATTCAATAAAATTTCAGCAAATTTTGGACGCAAACTTGATACCATCTGTAAAAAAGCTGAAGTTAAAGAGAGGATGGCTTCTACAAATGGATAATGATCCTAAACACACCTCAAAATCCACAGTGGATTTCATTAAGGGGCGTAATCTGAAGGTTTTGCCATGGCCTTCACAATCTATTGACCTTTAACATAATTGACAATCTATGGATAGACCTTAAAAGAGCATTGCGTGACAGACAGCCCAGAAATCTCAAAAGAACTGTACAACTTTTGTAAGGATGATAATAATAATAATATTGTAATGCATTAGTAATCAGGAACATATTAACAACATTCTGTAAAATGTGAACGTAGCAGTTGCTGATTAGTTTAATAGTTGACAACCAATCAATTAATTGCTTAATCTTTGCTGCTCTCATTGCCATACTTTATTCTTTTGACATACTTGACTTTAGAAAAGAAATAGCCATGCTATGTTGGGGATATATCACAGCTAAATATCAGCTAAAAATAAAACTTTCAGAAGGGAAAGTGTTCTTCTGTAGACTTTTGGTGGTACATGGTTCCTGCTGGGAAAGTTTAGAACAAAAGAGCCTGTTAAGATTGTGTAACTTTGAATGAGAGAGAGAATCATTCTTGTTGAATTCATTCCTTTGAGGTCCTGTTGTGGTTTAGGTTTGGATTTAGATTCAACTTTGCCGTTGCAGGGATGAAACCTCAGTGAGATTCCATTCCCAAAGAGTGGACACAGTGAGCCTGTGTTATTTTCAGGAAGGGAGGGAGGGTTGCTTTCTCTTTTTGACTTCAGGTGCTAAGCAACCTCTCTGCCCTTCACATTCCCCAGTATCGGTCATGTGACCAAAGTTTGGCCAGAGCCAGCAGAGCATGACTAGAGAGACAGAATGCCTTTTTCTGTCCTTCTGTCTTTTTCTACAGTCAGCCAGGTCCAGGTATTTGAGGAGATTGAGTTTCATCATTGCCTCAAAATGTTTCATTTGATATGCTACCATTAGTCAAAAGGGAAACTCCTCTGTACAAATCAATGATTAGCTTAACAATGAGGGTCTTAGAGAAGTCAGTGGAACAGCACACATGGAACTGCTCACTGGTAAACATGCTTTGCCACACTGATGTTGAAAGAGCTCAATTTATTTGCTGTATATTTTGTATTTGTAAATGTTGCTGTTTTGCTTAATAATATGTGATGTCCTACACAGGCCTGTTTACTGTAGGAGTCATTTAGTCACTAAATAAAAGTAGATTTAAACTAAGAAATTGGGTTTTCATCTGTCAGACATGATAACCTCCGTTTCAGTTTTTTTTTTAATCAGCGAGTAAATAATTGTCATCTAAATGTCAAAAGTTTTGAATTGTATTTAACATTTGCCAGGACAGACATTACAGCATTAGACAATCTTTACTTCACCTAAACCCCGCTAACAAATTAACTTGTTTTGCCAAATGCACAAACTTAAGATATTTACTCATGTGTCATACTTTCTAAAAATGCTCTTCCTCACAATCTTTCAGGAATAAGTTTTGATTTTGCTCTTTAACTCCTGCCTGACCAATACAAAACCCTCTCGGATACAAATTAGACATGAGCTTTAATCTGTAGTTACTGTTATCCAGGCCAGATGTCAAGCAGGTTCTTGTCCTTTGTTAGAGGCGACATTGATATGGGAGTGAGAGACAACAGTAATGTGAAATTGCTACCACCAAGGACCTCTCCCATATTTACTATGAGTTGTTCATTAGTGTTTCATGTTACTTCCTTTGTCATGTGTGAATGTGTTTTTATTACTAGACTGCTGAAAGGCTCAACTATCATTTAAATTCTGGCTGATAGGTCTTTTAAACGTGCCAGAGTCTCAATAAATATGCCCTGCTTTTCTGCATCTTATCATTACATAAAAAAACACAGAGCTGCAGTATGAAAACAGGACAGTGGAAGATTAAAGGGAAATTAGATATCTCCGGGAAACTGTCCGTATTTAGGATAAACAGGCACTCCTAATTTCCACAGTGCGTCTTGTTCAGTGGCCAACAGTAGACGTTTGTGGTGATACAGGGCAGCTCCCACAAATGAATTGTATAACTGTACGAATGAATAGTATGAGTATGTGGCAGAGTTCTTGGAAATAAGTATGCAGGCTCAGCTAAGCATCCAGTGATAACTTAAGTCTGAAGGGTAAGAAAACAAATACATCATGTAACCAGTCTGGAATGACTCCACTCCTCACGCTTCTCACCTCTGCCCGTTAACTGCTCCTGTGGCTAATTGTTTGGAGCGTGTGGTTAAGTTGCGTGGTTTAGTTGCGAGTTGCTGGTAACGTAGCCCTCAGGATTGAATGTCATGGTACTCTCATCTCGAGCCACTTGGATAGAACGCATTCCGTCATTTTTGTTACTGGTTTACTGACTCGTGTGGGAGTGAACATGCTATTTTAAGAGTAGGCAAGTAAAAATGTAAGTTATGTTTTTAAATGAAACCAGATATGCAGCATAATGAAAAAAAGACATGTTTATTTTAAAAACAACACTTGTTAGATACACGTGCTGCAGTTGTATATAACACAGAAAGATAATTCTTGTTATGGTTGATCCCAGGTGCTTTTGTTCTCCCTCTGGGCACACTGTAAAGCACTCAAACCCCCCCCCCCCACCCACCCACCCACCCATACCTACCCTTACCACACTGCACTATAATCTGCGTTGAATACAGTTATTACGTCTTTACATTTACGGGTGATTAATGATACTCTTACGTATTTACATCACGTAATCCAGTTAATAACCTTGTCTTACCATTCAACACATCCAATTCTTCATTTTCTTTCTACACAATTATTGTACAAAAATATTATAATTATGAGGGTGATACATAAAGCAGTCATGGCGTTTTTTATAAACAAAAATTCTGTGGTAAACATTAAGAAGTCAGGATTGTATAAAAAGTATATGATTGTATATTGTACGATAATATTTAGTGTGTTGACCTTATAAAACAGCACTAAGAACATCATTTTCTTTGTTTTGAAACTTGATCAAAGTTCCACTTCAATGTCCTTTTGCATGATCTTTTAGTCTCTAAAAACACAAAGAGCCTACGTCCGAGATACTTAACATGAAAGGCAAAATATAACACATCCTTCATTACGGAGTCTCCTTGTTTCCTTGAGCTCTTTTCCTCAGCACACCAGTAGGTGTGGACCACAGGTTTAAAATTCAATAATATCTTTTCCTCTTTGACCTTCATTCATACATAGTCTTTCTTTTCCAACCCGGGGCCACCTACGGACCGTGAGACAGAGTAAGCCATTCGTGAAGGGTTGTATCTGGTCTCACGTGGCGGACAGGAGCAGCAGAGCATTCCGCCACCGAGAATCAGGAGGCCAGCTGCTCCCCAGCCGATGTACAGCGAGGCCCCCAGCTCCCTCCGCTGAGCGTCAGTAATTAAAGGGCTGTAGAAGTCCCTGATTATGGTGTTGGCCGCCCAAGAGACAGGAATGAGCTGCATGACCCCGGAAATAATGAAGAAGACCCCAGAGATGATCATCACCTTGGCCTTGGATGCCTCGTCGTCAATGCAGTTTGTGCACTTGGCCCCAGCGATGCCAATGAGCACTGCTAGGATGGCTAACAGGATGGAGATGATGGTGAGGGCGCGGGCAGCTTGGAGGTCTTGGGAGAGTGCAAGCATGGAGTCATAGACCTTACACTGCATCTGGCCCGTGCTCTGGACCACGCAAGTCATCCACAGGCCCTCCCAGATGATCTGAGCTGTCACAATGTTGCTGCCGATGAAGGCTGTCACCCTCCACATAGGAAGAGCGCACGCCACAATGGCAATAATCCATCCCAAAATGCACAGGGAGATGCCTATCAACTCTAGCCCTACAGACATTCTGAAACGTCTTCCTCTTCTGCTGCTGAATGTGTGTCACACCTGGAAGGAGGTCACAGAAAAAATACTGCAAAGGGGAAGAGTCAACCAGAGACCTAACTAAGAATTAAGTAAATTCCGGGTCTCGCATCTGTGAGTGTGTGATGATCTGTTTCCTCAACTTCACCAGTATCCTTTATATGGCCGATCAGGTAAGGGGAGGAGTCCTTGAAGGAGATGACATCACCAAAATGGGAGGAAGGACCTGGAGACACATTGCTATCAGCTTACATGGCCAGTTTCACAATAGGCCAGGCCACAAAGAGGCCTTTTTACAGCTGAAAGGGCATGCAAGTATTGCATGTGTTGTCATACCAAATAAACAGTTATAAGGTGGATTAAGGCTTATTGTAGCATTTGAAAATAAAAAATGTGTTTCATTTTAGGTACAGATGTTACATGAATGCAGCTTGTGTTTCAGCCTTAAATAACTAGTAAGATCACCTCCTCTTGTTTAGCCCAGGAATCTCTCTGCAGGTCTTACAAAAATGGCTAATAGATGACCAATGCCTTCGTGCATCAGTAACACCCATAGAAATAGAATGAGAGTGGAATGGACATTATACTGTTTGCTGTGGTCATTTCACTAGTTCAAAAGAAAATGGCACTCAGCACTGTGCATTGACCAAAGAAACAGAATGAGTTAGCCAGCAACGTTCAGAGCTCTTTGCAATGGCAATAGTACACATCAAAATGGCCGCCGTTATGACAATCTTGGTATCTTGACTTGAATGGGAACGCCCTGTCTACTCTAATTCTATTTCCATGCCACACCCTCCTGAGATTTTTTATCAATACTAGTCAGGGTCCCTGACTGTGACCAAATGGTCGTGTTTTGCAACCCAATTTTGAGAGAATGTGACTGAATTTTACATCCAGTCACACATGTTTGACCAGTAAATTTGCCCCACTTTTTTTTTTTTTCTTTCTTTTTAACACGCATCAATGAATCTGGAATCTGTGACAGGCCAGTGTGTGAGAAGGATAGGGAATGGCCACTGTAAGTGGCTAATGGTTGGAGCGGAACGGTCCTAGAGATAATCAAGTGCGGGTAAACGTCTGTGGGAAGGAGACAAATATCCCAACAATGAGCAAGTAAACTATTAACTCGTTCTTCTGACCTGCGACTAGTGTGCTAGTCCCAGAGTCTACAGTGTCTCGGTCGGATGAAGATTCAGAGTCAGAGGTTTGTGTGGTGAAAAAGGCCCTAACCCACCCTTTTTGGGAAGACTGGCTGCTAGAATTCAGTTGGTTGAGTAAAAATAAGTTAGTCATGAGGCCTGCTAGTCTCTGCTAGGTAGAGTTTTAGGCTAACGATTCGGTTCAGTATTGATTTTTAATTTAAAAAAAATGGGTGTCAATTTAAAAAACATTGACAGTATGTAACTATAGAATGTAAATATGGTTACTTTTTATATGTATGTATGTATGTATATTTTATATATATATATATATATATCTATCATGTGGATCTGTTATTATACCATCCTGTTATGATGTATTTGTATGGTGTGTGATGTCTGTAGGATACTGGGGTCTGTCTGTCTGTCTCTCTGTATCATGTGATGACAGTAGACATAACAATACAGTATAGTGTAAAAATAAAGATCGAGGAGCAAAATCAATAGAGCTTGAATCACGATTCAAATACGAATTGATTTTTTTTGCACACCCCTAACATCTTGCTTTCATCTTGTGAGCGGTTTATTTTTTTAAATCATACAAAGAGGTTTTGAAAAGGTTCATATGACCAAGGACTGGGAAACATCTTGATCTTTATGGACTAATGGTTAAGGATCACCTTTAGTATGAGTTCATGAGGCTTTCCCCTGACAACATTGTTATGTTTGATGGGCCTTAATGACTGTCTGCAGAATGCCCTTGAAATTCTTCTGGGCTGGGACTGTCTCCTTAGAAAACCCAGTGTTGACAGCCCTCCCCCAGTCTCCCCCTCTGACATGAAACAGGTCCATTGTTTGGGAAGGCAGTTCAGATACTCGAGTGTGGGGAAGCTGACAAAGTAGCGGTTCTTGTTATCATAGAGCCAACAGACATGTGGTAGAGATGGGAGCCAGGTGGATAGGTGTTTTGATAGACTGCCAGTCATCAGCCTAATGCCTGGCTATGCAAGGTGCATAGAATCAAAAATGTTCTTTACACCTGTTGATTTGGAGATCAACCATTTTATCGAATCTATTTTTTAACGTGATTTCAATTTCCTAATGGGTGTCAGTTTTGTTGTGACTGACCAACCTACCATAACCTGAAGGCTTATTGAAATTTATACTCAAAAGTCAAAAGTCATTGATCGGTATATTTTATATGATATTCCTCAAACTTTAATGACCAATTGTTTCAGTCTTCATAATGAAAGACAACCTGAAACAATACTGCAATAGTTTAAATGATCAAGAAACTTGAGTTAAAAACAAACAAGGCCTTTAAATAAAAAAAAGTAGCATCAATCATAGACATCAAAACATTTCAGCTAAAGTGATTTACAAAATGTATAAATAACATCTTCTTTTTGTGACTTCATGACATGGTTGGTTGAAGTTCTTGATCAAAACTAAAGTGTTTTATATAAAACATACAATCAATAGAGTAAAGAGTATGAATGCAGAGTCACCTATTCTCTATATTTGAATCACAAATTATGCATTTATTTTCATAAAATATAAAACAAACATACATAGTTATTAGCCTCAAAGTTACACACCAAACATTTAACAACGTTCTATAGGGCATACATTATATGGTGGCATTAAAATTGCAAAAGGTTCTTGTTTTTTTCAACATGAAGACAGATGTCTATAGGTTATAAAAAGGACTGTCCTCTCCAGTTCTCTCTGAGCAGTCTTTTCCATGATGGCAGAGGTGTGAGAAAAGAGCAGGTGCAAGTTCAGACATAGTCTCTCCTATCGTGACTACTCGGGGCCAGCGACCTAGTTTGGGGGTACATCATCTTTGATGGAGGCCCGTACCTTTTTTCAGGTTGTGGGGGGCAACTGGAGCAGAGGATTCCCCCTCCAATGAGCAGAAATGCGGCTGCAGCCCAGCCCAGGTACAGAGCCACACCTATCTCCCTCTTCAGTGCCTCCGGTGTAATTGGACTGTAGAACTCTAAGATGATAGTATTGGCAGACCATGACACAGGGATCAGCTGAGTCAGAGAAGCCACAATGAAGGCCACCCCGGCGGCTATCATAACCCGAGCTTTGGACGACTCTTCATCCACACAGTTGGTGCATTTTGCACCCATTATGGCCACCAGAACGCCCACAATAGCCACCACGATGGAGATGATAGTGAGTGCACGGGCGGCCTGAAGATCTGAGCTGAGAGCCAACATGGAGTCGTGGATTTTACACTGCATCTGACCTGTGCTCTGGACCACGCAGTTCATCCAGATTCCTTCCCAGGTGGTCTGTGCTGTTACGATGTTCACCCCAATGTAAGCTGACACTCTCCACATGGGCAAGGCGCAGGATACAATGGCTGAGATCAATCCCAGGACAGCAAGACCCAATCCAAGTATCTCCAGTCCCACTGAAGGCATGTCTGAACTCTGTGTGAATCAAAGTACTCCGAGGTCTTCTCTATCTCAGTAGTCAAAAGTGGACTAAGTGAGTGATCTCTATAGTGCTGATTGCACTTATAAGCAGCAGAGTTTTTTAGCGCAGAAGGTGGAGTCACTTGGTGACTGGTCGCAGCAGAGGTCAAATCGGCTTTTGTCCCACTTTGTTTAAATGCGCAAAAACCTAGCCTTGACACGGCCTCAGCTTAATCATTCAACTTCCTTTGCCCTGGTAACTCCCCCATCTATTTGGGTATGGGGAGAGTAAACAGAGGGCCTGTATTTCAGGTCTGGAGAAGTTAAAGGATAACCGACATGGTAAAGAACGGTGAATAATTGATTGTAAGTGGAAGGCACAATATCGACTCCCGTAAATTTGTCATTGTAGTCATCAGTCAGTTGTTTATAATTCTGAATTGAATCCTTCTTGTCAAAAATAATTATCTGATGAAGATGAATGGAATTGCATTGTGTAGGTGGAAAAAAAGATTTAATGGGTTTGGATAATACTTTGGAGGGGGTGTTTTTTAAACCGGGAAGAGTCTGTGTATCCTTCCAATGAATATGATAAAACATTATCTCTACTTCCATGGAAAGCCCGCCTGCATGCATGTTTCTTCATCTCCATCATTATTAAGCAGCTTAAGATATCAACTGAAATGTTTTTTTATTCGGCTGTGTGGGAGATATTTCAAGTGTGTTTTGGCAATGTTGCCATAGAGGTCATATCATTTGAGATTACATGATGAGTTATGCAAAAGTTATTTCAAACATACATTTAGTTAGAGATGACACCCAGAATGTTTCCAGTAACGATGCCTTTTTTTAGTGAGTAACGCTTGGCTACATTGAATGCGGAACGTATGCTGACCATTCGTGGAGTGTCTGTGCTGCGGAATGTATCTTTTTTTGAATGTATGTTTTTGTTGAGTTTTTCAGTTACAATTCAACAATACGAAACAGCAAAACAAAACCAGGCACATCAATAAGTACAAATAGGCATTTGATATGTATAAATATATGGATATGTGAATTGGAATGTTAGTGGGATGTTTTACTGCTATGGTAACATGCTGGAACGGATCTTTTAACTGGCTACCCCTGCTGCAAACACATAGTGTAAGAATGTGTGAGTAACAGGAGAGATGGAGAGCTTTTGCTTCGGGATTGTTGTTGTTTCTTCAGTTTGTGGAGCCAGCACAGTGCTCTGAAAGGTCAATCTACTATCAGCTGTCATCAGGACACAGGTGATGGAAACAAGACATTAAAAACAGAAACTCTCAAAACCAAACTGCCAATACGCTCATTGAGTCGTTAAGTTGTTTCCTGTCTAGTGATAGTTCAATCTAAAAGCAATATAGACAGTTTATGATCCATTTCGGTGCAAAAGTGCTGCACACAACTCACGTAAAAACATATAGCGCGGCTAGCGGGTTGCCGTGAAGCATACACACCACTTATGCGCTGCTCTCATGCCCGGTGTAGCCAGTTTCATTAGAGCGGAAGCGTAGGGTTGGAACATCCACTTTGCATACGCTACGTGTGCAATGTAACCAGCCTGTTGCCGTTTTGACACACTAACCTCAAAGACGTGTTAGAGATGATAATAACATGTTTTCTCTGTACACAAAAAAAGCTCTTCAGATATCTGACTGACACTTTTCTTCGTTTCAATAAGAAACCCCAAGAGAATGAAATGTTAGGTAACAAGGTTGGAGTGTGTGCTGCTATGTCATGCTGCCTAGGTTACCATGGGAAGTTAATAATTGAGACCACCTGTGGGAACTGCTATGCAAACAAGACAAACCCCCCTCTAAACATACAGTATCTGCATTTGGAAGGCACGCATTAATATAATTTATGAATATCATATGTATTTCTCTCAGGACAGACGTGTTTCTAGAGAGAATTCCATGGACCAGCACTACAAAGAGAGAGTGTGCCAGTGTGTTTTGACCAAGTGTCTTTCTGTGTGAGCCCAAGGGTCTTACCAGTGTCCTTGCTCTGAAGGTTGCAGTGCATCAGGAGTTTCAACCTCAATTTAACTTTTGCACGTGTCACAGAAAACAACCCTCTGCACACACACTCTGACCTCCAGTAGTTTTACCAGGAACCCTCATTTGTCAATTTACAGTTTACAGAAAGGATGACTGAAATAATGAAGGCCATGTATTGGATTATTGTGGAACAAGCCATCCCATAGAGGCTATGAATGGAAAAATGGGCCTGTAAGGTTCAAAACACGACCAACAAGTGTCACACAGTCACGCAATCCTGCCAGTAGGGTCTGTGGTCCTTCAAAAAGAGTTTTCAGGAGATTTTTTTTAGATCATGAACCTCACTCCCTAAGCCACAGCAGGTTGAGAAAGCAAGACAGGTTTTCAACCTGCATCTTTGTTTCTTGTACTTTCATTTTATTGCTTGTGTATCGCTTGTAAATCAGGGGTACTTGATTCCCATGCCAGTTTGTTTATTGCGTAATATAAGTTGTCTATACATTGTATAAATTAGATGTTTCAAATGTTTGAAAGTACCATTTGGAGAAGTCTGAAACGGAGGCTGTCACCGGTGTGCTTTACTGTTCACACAGACAGATTAACATGTAGATTGAAATGTAGAAATGTCTTTTTTAAATGCTGCAGGCCCACTGTTGAGGTGGTACTAACTTTCTACAACAAATCCAAGGAGGCTTTATTTTTGCTACAGTACCTGCTTTTGTTTTGTCTTTTAGATTTTTAGAGATTTCAAGTTACTCTTTGAGCAATAAGATACACTTATATTTCAGTGAATCCCATCGGGGAAGTAAACAGTTGCAAACCATGTGATCAATAGGGTCTTTGTGGCTAAGTTTGGATTGTGTTACGGTGCAGGTTACACCCCCTTGCAGAATGAGACTTTTATCTCTGACTCAGTTTCACTCTCGCAAAATGAGGACAGCCTACAATGGAAGGAAAGCATAAGGTGCTCCTCTCAAACAATCCACCCATTGTTTCTTTTCTCCGTGTACATTGAAATTAAATACCCAATTTTGGCGTGCACTTTGACATGCTCTTATTGGTCAGACTCTGCTGAACTCTACAGCAGGCATCTGCCCCTGTTTCTGCATACCAAAGAACTCATGCAGGCATAATTATGTTGCACTTCATTTCAGCATCAATTTCTTTTTCTTTTTGCAATCAAATCTTTTATTTTCCACATGCAAATACACTGGCAAAGGTGCAACATATTGGTTTAGAGGACAATATACAGAGAAGTACACTAAACATACTGGGAAAATTTAAGCAACAATTTTCTGACTCTAAACTCGGGGTGGGCCTTAAAATACAAAATCCTCACAATACTTATGTCACAGTACTATATTATTGCAAATTTAAACAATTTATCACGTTTTTATAACTTCAAATCTTTCCCAATTTCAAATAATGTCCCTAAAGGAAACTTTGTCAACAGCTGTTTCATCGATAAAGATACATTTCTCTGTTTGTTCATCTCACTTCACTTGTATTGCTTTAAAATGGGATTGTCAATCAGACAAACTGACCAACGCATTTCTAATAATAGATCAATACTTGCCACCTATGTATTGATACAGGATTGCCACAAAAAAACTATGCGTAACGATTCCCCCCCACCCATACTCTAAACTGTAACTGTTATATGAAGAAGGCTGGAAAAAGTAGTAATTTCTTCTAAAGGTTATGCTTTATTTAAAATCTTGCTTCAATCATAAATAAGTCTTCCAACACGTGTGTGTTTTTAATATCAGAAGTCATCCTAATGTTTCTTAGAAAAAAACCTACAAGTAAAATGTAGTAATATTTGGAATACAATATTAGAAGCAAGATGCTCACCCCTACAGAAAAATGGTAAAAACAAAATACTTTATGAAACATGCATCAGTGATTCATACTTAAAGCCCAAGCCCATGATGCTGCATTAACATCCATCTGCTGTGCACAAATTCGCTAACACTAGTCATGGTATCATCAGCGGCGCCCACATGTCATGTTCATACATAGTCTCTTCGGGGGTATCCGTTGACTGACATTAGTTTGACAGCCGAAGAGTCCATTCGATGGGGCATGGAGCCACCACCACTCGGTGCTGCAGCTGCTATGGGTGGGCAGGAGCAACAGAGCAGGGCTCCCCCTAGGATGAGGAGGCAGGAAGAAGCCCAGCCAAAGTACAGAGCATTACCAAACTCCCTCTTTCCCGTTTCCTGCAGCAGCGGGTCGTAGAAGCCCAGCACGATGGCGTGCGCGGTCCAGGACACAGCCACCAGCAGGAGCAGTCCAGCCACCACGAAGGTTACTCCAGCAGCCACCACGAGCCGTGGTTTACTGCTCGCATCTTGGCTACAGTTGGTGCACTTGGCACCAGCCACTGACAGACCGATGCCCACGATGCTTAGTACCATGGAGACGATGACCAAGGCACGAGCTGCTTGCAAATCCACCGGCAGCCCCAGCATGGAGTCGTGCACCTTGCAGTGCATCTGACCCGTGCTCTGCACTGAACAGTTCATCCACAAGCCTTCCCAGATCACCTGGGAGATGACAATGTTCTGACCGATGAATGCAGCCACCCGCCACATGGGCAAGCCGCAGGCCACCATCACCCCCAACCAGCCGGCCACGGCCAGGATCATCCCAAGGATCTCCAGGCCTGCAGAGTACATAGTTAGCTGGGGATGAAGGAGTTGAACAAGACTCGCTCCAGAGCGCTGTGGGATAGAAGGGCCTTCTGTGTCCGCAGGCTCAGCCCTCCTGAGATGAAGGCGATATCGGATCCTGTTGGCTCAACGTCCTACATAAGACTTTTAGTGAGAGAGAAAAAGAGAGGGAGAAACTGATTCTACCTTCTTTATACAGCTTAGACGACTGAAGGTGGAGTCAGCTTAACGTGGCATCATGTTAACCTTCAAACTGCATTGCAAATGGGAATACACTCGTATTTGTCAACTGTAATTGGTGTCGAATGGGAAAAAACATCAGTGTTCTTTGTAAAAAACATATTTTAAACACATAAGCACATGTCGAATCTTTGACGCCAATAAACAAAATAAATACGTATGACTTCCGGAGGAAAGTGTAGTCTTACACCACATTTACTGAAATTCTTACAGCGACTATTTAGTCACTTCTGATTTTACTATAATATAAAGATTCTTGTTCCAGAGAAATGTGACAACCTTGACAAAAATAGCCAAATAACCATCTGAATGAGATCTTTATGCAAGACAAAAGAGCAACAATGACCAGCCTTGTCTGTTGCACACCTACATAATCAATCCTGTAAGATGGACGTAAGAGGCCACTGCACTGTAACTAAAGAAAACGCACGCAAAGAGATCACATTACGCAACAATAAGAGAACACACTAAATAGATCACATCACGCAAATAGATCAAAACACTGTAGAAGTGTTTCCAGGGAACACTTTTAAGTGATGCACGCAACTGGCTTGCTTGCTGCAGTTTGACGTCTTATCTCGGCAAAAAGTCAGTGGTGTTGGTAAAGCTATAATGTTAGTTTATACCAGCTATTGTAGATATCTCCAGTTAGACTAGCAACAGCCTTTTGCTTATTCTAGTTTGACGTCAATTTGATTAAGATAATTTCTTAATTTTCTTGTGCTTTGTCTGCTAATTCAGTTCTGTTATACAGATAATTGCCATGTGCTATATTAACTGCCTAGATGGATGGACTAGATTCCCATTGCAGGGAGTCAGTCAGATGTTTTGTTAGACTTTTTATTTGCATGCATTTTGTTAATGTTACATGTTCTGATCTATTTACGTGTTTTGTCAATGTTGCGTGTTGCAATCTATTTGCATGCGTTCTCCTATTGTTGACTGTTGTGCTCTGTTTGCGTGTGGTCTCTTAAGTTGCAGTGCAGTGGCCTCTCAGGGCCACCGTACATAGAAGAAAAACAACCCACTGCGTTTGAGTTAACCAGTCTTGTTGTCAGTGGGGATGTTGAAGGTGTCTTTCTTAAAATGGAGGATAAATGGTTAAATATTTAAATAAACAAAATCAACTTAGAATATCAGCCTGGCAGTCTATGATTTCCTGAGTGTCTTCTCCACTTTCTCACCTAACTGTCCTGTCAAAGATTAAAGGTGGAAAAGCTAAAAAAAAATCATAAAAAAAAAATACATTCAACCATAAATACATACCTGGGACTTAATGGTAGGTTGCCTGTGTAACCAATCCCTTCAATACCACCTTTGTATATGATTATTTTTGGGTACATCAAAGGACAGAGAGCACATTTAGTTTTAGACTAAAGCATTGCTCTCTGATCATGTCAATTTAGCAAAAACTGTAAAATACTGTGATTTCAATCACGTAAAAAATGAATAACCTTTTGTCTCTTTTAGCATTTACAAATACGGCATCACAGCTGCTCGGTCTTTTTGCATCATCATCTGTTTGTTCATGCTGAACATGAAATGAATGAAAAAATACCTCAGGTGGGAATATCCCCTAAAATATCTAGAGGATCTTGTTTGATAGACAACAGGGTCATTGAGGTTGGCTGACATTTGAGCTCTGTGTCATTATAGGCTTTCCTCTAATCAACACAGGTCACCTGGGGTCAGTGGTCAGGATGAGTACCTCTGTTGTCTTGTGGTTTACCCCGTCCAGAGACATACATGTACGCATAGGCTACTCACCGTCCCATTATACCACACAAACCTGGCCACACACCTGCCATGTATCTTATCATCTGGACCACTTTTCTGGCATGCGATTTTGCATTATTGTACATCAGTACGATGATATATTATATGGGTTTTCCCTATCAATACCATGCATCCTAATTTCCTCCATCAGCTTGAATACTTTAGATCTGGTCCTACAAATTATTCTTTTCTTCTTACTTCAGCTTGAGTGACTATTCTATTTCTGATAATCCACCTTTAAAGTAGGGGTGTGAATCACCAGAGGCCCCATGATACAAGATTATCACAATACTGCATTTACTGACTGATGATTTTAAACCTATTGTAATATATTTTAATTTTTTAACCTTTTTTCCAACTTCAAATGATGTCCCCCCAAAAACAACGTTGTGAACATGTTTTCTACAATTGTTTGTGGCCTATTGAGAGAAAACCTAAATAGACCATACACCAGAGATGGCTGCTTTGACATCATGATGCTCGCTGCAGGAATAGAAGTCACACTTTGTGTTCACATACTGTAGGTTCAGTGCATACTGTACGTACACCCAAATATATGATTTCCTATAATAATAGTCACATGTCAAGTGTAACCAAGAGCACAAAACTGCAAATATCAAGAACTGGGGTGGCTGTAGTTCAGTGGTAGAGTGGTTGCCCGCCATTCGATAGGTTGGTGGTTTGATCCCTGGCCATGTAGTCCCATGTTAAAGTGTCCTTGGGTGTTGGAGTGTAAATGTGTGTGTGTTTATCTGATGACCAGGTGGCACCTTGTAAATATTTGCATTGTACTGTACATGTATCTTTTCACAGGCAGGGGGAGCCACCATTGTATTCTCTCTGTGTTGTCTAAATTGTGTTCATCTGGTTAAGCAGAAACCACCCATCATGAGGATTTTGTTTGTTTAGTTAAAGTAATACAGTGGTGGGTTATCATATCTGCTTTTTTGATATGAGATCTTTACAACAAAGATAATACTAAACAAAACATCAGCATGACTGATTCAGTAACATCTTTTAGTTCTTTTTTGTATTTGTTTTATCTTGCGTTACTGGAATTGGTTTCCTTTATTTTCATCTTCTTGATTTTAATTTGATGCCCTGTGTGAAGCACTTTGTAACTTTGATGTTAAAGATGGCTCTATAAATGAATATTATAAGTAATATTATATTAAAGCATTGCTGGTTAAAAGGATGCTTAAAACAATGTGATTTTCAGCTTTTCTGATGCCTTTTCAAACTGTATTTTTCCTTCAACTATTTCTGAAGTGTCTAACACACAAGGTAATAAAAATAGATAAACCAACTGCTATTTCCTTCCTTTGGTTATGATTTGTAGCTGGCAGCTGGCTCTGTGAAAGGAGTGTTCAGTGCAACTCTGTGGTTGACTACCAGATAAATTCAGTTCAAACCAGATCTAGCTTGAATGATAACAGCAGACGTGATTGGCTAATGCTTACAAGAAACCACTTCTTTTTTACCTATATGCAGCCGCGGCTAACAAAGCATGCTTCTTCACACCTGTCAACACCCTGGTAACAAGTTTTCCCCTATGTGTAAATTTCATAATCCTAATACCAGACTAATAGTGGTAAAATATGTAAAACAACACAATACAGTAACTGATACTCCATTCTCACAGTATTGTTACAATACACAACTCATTGTAAAACCAATAACACAAATCAAGCACATGCATAGCATGACCTATGTAATTACTCTCTAATAGTAAGCAGAACTGCACTTAGACATGAAACTTTGTCAACACAGATTCAGCCCAAGGCAAGTTTGGGCGTTGCTGTGGAGAATCAAGTACTTTAGTTTAGAAAACACAACGATAAAACTGCCTTTGGTCAAAAAATATCTTATTATATTAGACAATCTCACACAAAGAGAATGATTCACGTTTTGTCGTTGGCATTTTGTGTTTGTTTGGTCTTGATGTTTGCATTCTTCTTTTCACTTTACTATACAAGAAATCTAATGAAACTTACCGCACTATTGCAAATCTTTTTGAACAAAAACCAGTGGAATTCAACACCTGTGTTGCATTGGGCTCTGTGTGGCTGTATGATTGGACTTTTAAATCTTATTAGGTTTCAGGCTTCTTGTTTTGCATATGAGGATCCTGTTATTTCACCTACAGTAAACTTTTGCCTTTTTTGTGTGACAAAGTCACAAACATGAATTACTACATTACCTTTCGTTGATGCAACTTTCTATAACCTTTCTTGTAATTCATAATTTGATGACTATATGTAAAGCAGAGACTTTTTATTAAAAGTAAAACCCATGGGATTGACATTTATGCAAAAATAGAGACATTTTAATATCCCCATATGTTTTGTTTGCTGGATGGATAAAACAGATTTCCGCAGATGTTTATGGAGTTCACCATTTTCCTCTGCAGGTGCACCTGCTTGACAAGACATTACCTGGAAATGTACATGTAGCCTCTTGCAGAGCACCTTGCTGAACACTCACCTGTCATGGGAACAGGAACGAGTCTGACTGGTTTCTACAAGGTAGTGGTGTCTACTGCAGGTTGGTGTTGTTTCGTCACAGTGCGCACACAGTACTATGTGACTAATTCTTTCTACGTTCAAACCTTAGTTTCTTAAGATTTTGTTTCTTATTGTCTTTGTGTGTGTGTGTGTGTGGAGGTGTGGAGGTGTGGGTGTGGGTGTGGGGGCGCAGGTGGAATAATTGAATTTTGTTATAGGGGAAGAGGGGGATGTCAAAGGGAAGTGACAAAGTATTCATGGTCCTGAAAAAATGCCATATAATGCTGCAGTACATCATAAGTTCTGTGCTCAACACATGTTCTCCTGCAGGGGTTACATGTCATGAGAATAATGTACTACGCACTACATCTGTCTGTGTTGCTACAAGCTGTAGCAACAACTGAAAGGTTCAAATATAAAACATAAGTACAGTACCAATGACTAAAGCCCATAGAGTGAAGTGTAGTCAGATGAAAACAATGTACAAAATAAGGAAGTAAAAGTTCCTTCTGTGTTTTATTCAAAGCCAAAAACATGTAATACATCCCTGTGACATCCCTGTCACAAACAGTGAAGATAAATGAGGAACTTCGTTTCCTCCTGCCAAAATACAAACCCTCAGCCGCTCCCTCGATCCCAACCAAAATGGCCTATATCCCAACTTTCACAGCAGCTATTGTGTGTAGCTTTTATTTGCCCATATTACATTTACGATACCTTACTTTCACACATTAACCTGTACAAAGTACAAATCAGAGGTACTTGTACTTCATGTATTTCATTTCATTTATATATGTTGCTACTCCCCTACATCTTAAAATATTGTACTTTTAACTCCACTATTTGTCTGACAGCTTTAGTTACCTTTCAGATGATGTCGTTTCATCCACGTCCTGTCCAGTGAAAGCCATATATCTCCAGATGTGTTGATGTTGAATGTTTGTGATAAACTGAATGATGAAGTGTTCCTTGGTATGTGTTGATTCGACCAAATAGATAAATACTTTATTCAACCCAAAAGGAAATTGTAGTCATCCAGTAGCATCTTGCTACCACAACACAACAAACACGTACACACATATATCACACATACATAAGAATACAAAATAAAAAACACTCTCAGAAATGCAATGAGCACGATAAGGTAAGGTACTATGGTAGACTGTGTGCAGAAATGAACATTGAAGTAGATCATGATTAAATATGAACTATAACTATAAAATATAAACATAATAAGCTATAAACTGACTGATTGAACAAGATTAAAAACAATATATAACAGGGAATAAGTTATAAGATGTAGATGTTATGACCACAGTCCAGATTGTATAGGAGGGTTGTACAGCAGACAAGTGATGGTAGGGGCTGAGACAGACAGGCTCATGCTGAAATGTCAATTTCTCCCCTCCCCCTTGTGTTGTATTGAAGAGTATAAATGGCCCTGGGACTACTTCCTAAGATAAATTAAAGTCTTTAAAAAGCCTCTTGAATCCGATGGGAAATGCATGGTCACAAAGCTGAAAACAAGGCTGTTTTTCTGACACCTTGAAAACTTTAAAAACTCTTACGTGGTTCTTACAGGACAGCAACACTACTAACATACGATGATGTTATAGAATATGATGCATTTCTGTTGATTAAACTACCCAACATATAAAGGAGTTGATAATAGCACAACTTTGAAAATCTACAGCAACATACCGATTAATGCAGCAGAAATATTGATCCAGAAATGTCATACAGTGTATATATTAGTAAATCACTCTGACTGGGAACATTTACTCCACAATGAGTACTTTTACTTTACTTTTACTAGTACATTTTCATAATACTTACACATTTATACATAATATGTATTATTAATATTACACTCATAAATAAGTAAGGTTTTGTTGTGGAGTGTGGAATTGATATGTTCACTTTAGTAAAGGATCTGAATACTTCTATGTGTTTTGATATGTGGAGATATTGTACACTATTAATGCCATACTTCACCAGATCTTCTCTAGAAATCGGTAACATTTCTCTCATCACTTTAGCAGACACTCAAAGACTTCCGGTTCCTGTTTGTGTCGCGATAACGTTTCATCATGACTCAATGAAAAGTCCTGCAAACACACACCGTGCTCAAATTACACACAGAAACTGTGACAGGTATCTGGACAACAGCCTCAGGGATCGCTGTGATGACATCACATGCCAAATACAGACATGGTGTACCTACACATACACACCCATACTTCCCACTCTGACACATGAAACTACTAGTAGTTCTTTCTACCCAAACAATGTAACTAAGGACGATTTCCATTACATCAGATTACATCAGAAACTATATCTCATGTCTGGACTTAGAATGTTGTTTAGTAACTTACAATGAAATCAAAATACTGTACTGCCACATTAGCGCGGACTATCACAATTATCACTCAAAATATTCATTTAGTTAGTCATGATTTGGCTCTGTTGTATTTACACCTCGCGGTGTACACAAGCACATCTTGTTTATCATATCACATAATGGTTTTTTGTAGCTACAATAGTGAGTTTGCATAATTTGTCTTTTATGATATTGGTATAATATTAAACATATGTGCTGACATACTGTCTTGTCCAGAGTCTCTTCACATTTGCCTCTTAACACAAAAAAAAATACCTTCCTCGCTGTCAACAATGTAACAGTATGAATAAAATCTGAATTATTGCCAGCCTTTCCATTAAGCCGCCTACACGTGATCAGCGGCAAAACTGCATGGTAGAGCAGAGCAGAGAGGCAAAGCCCAGGGCAGGAACATTCTGGAATTGGTTGAGCCTTGACAGGTCAGCGGCAACAAAGTCAAATTTACAATAATTTGAACTTTGAGCGCAGTGAACGGCGCAATTCCCAGCAGTGTGGGACACCAAGGGCAGCCCTGCGCCAACAGCAGTCTCCCCATAGGAAAACAAGCGGCTTTCCTGGGGATCATGTGTAGGCGGCTTTAAACTGAAATTAGCAGTTAACAGTTTACATCCACACATCCACCATACTAAACTTGTGAGAAACACAAAGATTTTTAAGTTGCCTGGTTTAACTACATATTAGATTATTCAGTTAACTCCAACATGCAGCATTGGACCTCAAAAACATTTAGATTTTGTAAATGAACTCTAGAATGGGTAGCACAATGTCATATTGTCCACCAAGATGCACAATGTTGGTATACGAGATTGGACATCAAGAAAACATTTAATATTTTACAGATTTACAGAAACCAAATGCAGTAAAAAAACAAATGTGTTTGCATATCTTTGGAATGTGGGACATCTTATCTGACATTACATCAAAAATGTAAAGAGATTGTATGTTATATTTGAAGCTATTATACTTTACTTTTTTCTGCTCAATTCAAGCAGTCATGGCAGTTATTGTTCTCAACTTTTCTAGGTTCCCACCCTGAACATTCAAAATGGCTGTAGTGTTTCCATATGTACAATACAGATGCTATATATGTAATCCATAACATATGTTTCATTTATATGTGTTGACTGACTTTATTTCATTTCAATCTTAGTAAACTTCATGAACGTTCCAAAGAACATGGCTGTTGTTTACTTTTCATTGATATGCATAATGACCCAGCCAGTTTAACGGAAGGGTTGGACACCTGAGTGCGAGCTACAGGCAGCCGTTACTGCCAAGTTTGGGCATGCCTTGAACTACCTGCTGACACTTGTCACTTCAGCTCCCTCTGGCATTTTCTCACGGCCGCTGGAGTCGAGTCTTTCACCTGTTGCTGCAGCGTTTGAACTATGCTCTGTTACAAAGTTGCATCAATGAGGAGACTTTAGCTCCTTATTATAGTTTTCTGGCACTTTTTATTACTCTGGCAAAATGTTTCAGCAGAACACTCTGAAATGTTGACATTTTTCAGTTTTGCATAACCAACTGCCTTTAGCCGGACTTCATTTTACAATCAGATTTGAAAAGATTTGATTATTCTTATATAAGATTATTCAGTTGATACAGTGCTTTGTATGAATTGTGAAGTTGCTGCATTATTACCATGTTTACAATATGGGAATCTTTTAAAAATATGGGACTAGGTTTGGGCTACTTTGATGTCTGTCAGGACCTGCACATCAAGACTAATCTCACCCTAAAACCGTCTCTCCTCAGATTCTTAATTGTGGAAATTCCTTCCTGCCTCCTTGCGTGTGGAACCCAATCTCCATAGCCAGGCCGAGGTAGCTTTAATGATCCTACCTTGGATAAAATAGAGGCATTATAGTCCTAATGGCAGTTTTGGCCCTTAAACACTGCCTCCATTCATTTCGGAAACAATCTGATTCCCTCTCTACCTCTTTTTGCCCCCACTCACTATTCCTTCTTTTTGCAACAGTATGTCCAGAGGAATCACTTGCCATAGTGTTTGCCTTTTCCCCAACATCGTCCTCCTGATATCTTTTCATTGCTGTGGAAAACTGTCCATGAACCAAGTGGGACTCTTGGACTGCAGAGTGCCCATTTTTCTCCCAAGACAACCAACAGGAGTAGACTGCAACCCATCAGCCTTTAAGGACTGACATCAGTACAAGGTCAGCTTTGCATGTTTAATACAAAGTACTTCTTTATGATTGGACAAATAGGGTTCTTACGGAAACAATCACTGGAATTGTTATTGTTTAGTTTTTTGTTTTTAATGGCATCATTATTTAAATCTTGTAAAATAGTTAAATGGGCGTGTCCCTTAGCTGTGCCAGCAATGCTATTCTGTTGCACTGCTGTGCAGATAAGCCTATTTAAATCTGTGTAATCAGTGTAGGATGTCATGTACTTTATTGTTACATTTGCACACTGTAAATATGGTCTGGTGGGACTGATTAATAGCAAAATAATCTGAGCATTTGAGCATTTACCCAACCACCGTACTGTACATTATCAAAGTCATTTAATTATCAAGGGCAAGAGGACAATTATAACAATATGCGGTATTTTTTGTCAGTAACGTCAACAATATACCTGCAAAAGAGGCCAAGCATTTGGTTTTAACTGATCTAGTCATTTTCACTACAGTGGTTCTTGATTAAATACAATGCACTAAGTATTCTAAGACTAAGAAATAGTAAAGTAAGGAAGAGAACAGTAGTTTTTATGCACTTACATATTCAGAAATACGTACATTTTCACTTACGTTTCAGAAAAAAGTTGCTTTTTGTTTTCAACATTTGTCTCAAATTGAATGGAAAATGGAAATAATAATAATAATAATAATAATAATAATAATAATAATAATGTATCCTTTATTAGTCCCACAAGGGGAAATTACAATTTACACTCTGTTGTTATTACACACGTTACGCACAAGCCTGAATTACCCGCACACACACACGCTCAGTACCTACATGCACTAATGGAGCGCTGTCAGAGTGGGGGGCAAATGAGCGGTATGACTTTACTAAAATGAGTGCACTGACACAAGAGGGTGGAAAGCACACCTTCACTCCTTTACAATCAAAAAGTCAAAGTTTAATGAAATGCTCAAACAGAGAAAATTATAGCTGTCTCTCATTTGAAAAGGACAGTCTTTATATCTAGGAAAACATTTGAGAACTACTTGGGTGAACTCAAAAATACCAAAGGAAGCATTCTTCAACCAAGCTGTTCTACACAGTTCCATAAAAGCTGTTTTTTAGTACACGCATGACTTTTTAAAGGACAAGTAGTATTTTCTGTCCCTGTTCACACAGTACAGAAAAGTAGTAAAATGGGAAACAGGAGCAAAAAGCTACTTAATGGCATTTTGAGGCTGGTGCTCATGGTGTTTTCTTTTTTCTTTTTTTTGAGTGTGATAAACGGATCTCAATACCTGTGAGTCACAGTGGGGCTATTCCACTGTATACAATTACCTGACTGAGACAAAAACTGACATGATGACACACGCCCACGAGTTAGGGTGGGGGTAGTCAACACGTCACAACTGTAACAATGTGCATGTGTCAAGCCCCTCCCAAGTTAAGGGTATAAAGTAACCGCTCCAACCTTCCCCAAACACTTACTCTTGGAGATCTCTCAACCAAGACTTAACTGACTTCCAGAGACACAAACTTTTGGACCATTTTATTTTTTTGGACGACTGCAAGAAGCTTTCTGAGGAGACATGGTGTCGGCCGGCTTTCAGATGATGGGCACTGCCCTTTGCATTATTGGATGGATTGGGGTCATCATTACCTGCGCCCTACCCCAGTGGAAAGTGACAGCCTTTGTTGGGCAAAACATTGTCACTGCTCAAACTACTTGGGAGGGCATTTGGATGACATGTGTGGTCCAGAGCACAGGTCAGATGCAGTGCAAGGTTTATGACTCGATGCTGGCCCTTACCTCCGACCTCCAAGCTGCCCGCGCCCTCACCATCATCTCTGTCCTGCTTGGCGTCCTTGGCATCCTTCTCTCTCTCGCAGGGGGAAAATGCACCAACTGTGTGGAGGATGAAAGCGCCAAGGCCAAAATCGGCGTGACATCTGGTGTGATCTTTATCATTGCTGGTGTCTTGTGTCTCGTCCCTGTGTGCTGGACAGCAAACACCATCATACAGAACTTCTACAGCCCAATGTTGGGCCCTGACAAAAGGGAGCTTGGAGCTTCACTCTTCATCGGCTGGGGGGCCTCAGGCCTCCTTATTCTGGGTGGTGCACTCCTCTGCGCCAACTGCCCTCCCAAGGATAACTTCTCTGCTAAGTACTCTGCTCCCCGTTCAAGTGCACCCAAGGACTACGTCTGAGGAGAGAAAAGCCAAAGAGCCTATAAAAAAAAAAAAGACTAAAATGAAATGCATCGTGGTCCATGACATTGATTCATGTTGCTACAATATGTATGATTTGAATTTCACAGTGTTTTCATTGTGCTCACAGTTGAGTTGGGACACTTTGATGTCGAGTTACAGCAATTCTAAAGTTATGTTTATTCATTGGCAGGATGAAGAGATTTGCACCACACCCAAATAGTATGTACTGAGTGACAAAATGCTTAGTTGGTGGGAGTGAAAAAAATACACATCTGTATATTGGAACAGCATATAACATGTAACAACTCGATTTCATTGATTTATTTTCCTTTGTTTTCATCCATTTGTACCCATTTTCATACTTCAATTAATTTCAAAATGTGTTTTATATGTGACTGTCTAAAACTGTAAATAAAGATTTTTTATTAACATTGAATTATCGTGCTTTGATTTGTTCTTTTAGATTTCATAACATGTCATAAAACCATCTTCTTCTCAAGCTCAGCTGTCTTCTCAGAAAGAAGAAAGGAGGTGGGACTCTCTTTTACACAACCCATAGATTTAATAACCACTGTAAAACCAATGTAAAATATTTAATAAAAAATAATTCAAAGTTAGTTGACCCAAATAATAATAATAAATCCTAAATAAAGTGTAAGTACTCCAAATTCACTTATCTTGCAGACAAAAGAAGTGTGGAAAACATTTGAAGATAGTTCAGACAAAATATATAACTACTTTACAAAATAATCATGCACAAAGCCTCGAGGTACACTCTATTTTAGGAACGACCTAGTATTTATTCATGGATATAATCCAGCCAGACTTTTTGTATCCTCCTTATAAATTATGAGCTGCATGTTTGCATGCTGCAGTTTTTTTTTTTTTCATGAATTTTTCATTTTCCCAATTTCTGAGGCTATACATGTCCAACACTGCCTCTTGCTGTTAAAAAAAAAACACATCCTGTTCGTCACATATGATCATATTTAAACACCCAGTATCCAATAAAATAATTTTATCACCTATAGTTGTCATATAATTAGTGATGCACATTTAATAAGCATACAGCATACGTTTTATTCTTTGAATAATATTACAGTCTGTATGTTTTGGGCTTTTGTTTTTGGCTTTTGTTCTTGTTCAGACCTGATACCTAAATAACCCAAAATAGAGTAGGTTTATCTGGTTTTCCTCTTCAACGAGTTAGATGTTTACCACATTTCCTGTACAATTTTAAAAAAACACGGTTAATTAATGATTTCCAGAAAAGGCGGGTCAGTCACTTGTGTGTCATAATATGATAATTACTGGTTTATAAAGATTTATATATTAAGGAAGTATCATTGTTCCTCCTTTTCTGCTTGTAGCTCAACTTTTTACATTGAAATCTTTGTCAATTAGAGAGTAAAAGGTTGATTAGGAAACAGGTTTTCTTTTGTTTGTATCTGACCTTGCAGCTTCAAGCAGCACTACTAAAGGTCCCTGGATCTTTGTTTGTGTGTAAACTCATTCCAGCCAATAGGAGCCTGAGGACTGTGGTCTCACATACCCTCATGTCTGTGTCCCTTCTTCTCCCACAACACCCTATAAATACAAGCTCACACCATTCCGCTTGTCTTTCTTCTTGGATTTAGAGTGTGGAACCAAGCAAGCAAAATGGTTTCTCAGGGGATTCAGATGATTGGTATATCGTTGGCTGTGATTGGCTGGCTCTTGGTCATCGTGGTGTGCACCTTGCCGATGTGGAAGGTCACTGCTTTCATCGGGGCAAACATCATCACGGCTCAGACCATCTGGCAGGGCATGTGGATGAACTGTGTGGTGCAGAGTACAGGCCAGATGCAGTGTAAGGTGTACGACTCCATGCTGGCTCTGCCCCAAGACCTCCAGGCCGCTCGTGCCATGATCATCATCTCCATCCTGGCTGGAATCTTCGGAGTGGTCTTATCAATCGCTGGCGGGAAATGCACCAACTGCATCGAGGAGGAGCAAGCCAAGTCAAAGGCTTGCATCATGGCTGGAGTTTTGTTCATTATCTCTGGGTTGCTCTGTCTCATTCCAGTCTCCTGGTCTGCCAACACCATTGTCAGCGACTTCTACAACCCGTTGATAATGGAAGCCCAGAGGTATGAGTTAGGAGCGTCGCTGTACATCGGCTGGGCGGCTGCTGCACTGCTACTGTTGGGCGGGGGGCTACTGTGTTGGAACTGCCCTCCCACAAACGAACACCACCACTATGCACCCAAATTCACACCTGTGAAGCCAGCCTCCACATCAAAAGAATACGTATAGGATGGTTAGCACTTCTTAAATGAACGATTGAGGTCACAAGAATTTAGAAGACTTGAGGGAAAAAAAAGAAGTCAAATTTATTCTCTGGCGATGTAAATACTGCAGAAAATAAGAGCTTACTACAAGCTGAATGCCGAGTTTTGATTGTGGTTAGTGTATGTGTCTTTGACCTTTCTTACAGCGGACATTTTGTCTTGTCAAGCAAGTGCAACTAAAAGCATAAACACTGACTGGATCCCATTCAGTTGTGCCAGCAGGGCCCTGGGATTGTGCATGCTCGCTCACTGTCACGCATACTGTAGATGGAACAAATTCCCCATCAATGTTACCATTGTGCCCCTTCCTGCTACGATAAGTCAAAAGTCTACTTAAACAGCAAAACAGGAACTTGGCATATGTTTATGACTCAGTCTAAAATTTTGAAATGGAAGATCGTTTTTCAAAATTTGAATTCATGTTGTACTCTGTCTGGATCATGAGTAACTAGGATGTAAATCATGATCATTATTAGTCTGTGTAAACATTTAGTCAGTTTTTTGTAAGGGATTCACGGTGTAACTTTTCTTTAATGTCATTCAAACAGTAACATCTCAACAAATAAAGACAAAAAACAATTCCTTTAAGTATAACTTCTTACTTAAGTTTTGCCTTGATTAGATCTGTCTTTGAAAAAATAAGCAAACACAGTTGGTGAAGAAAAATCTATGCATTTTTATCTGTTGTCCTTTTCGTTTTCATAGTCTGAAAATTCCACGTTTATATTTCTGTTTCTCAATCTTGTAATGTTCTGTTACCGTAAATAAAATTTATTATCACTGGGTGAGTAGTGTTTAAACTCATAGCATATACTAGTACTATACAGAAAGGAGAAGTGGTACATTTTCCAACATCACAAGGTAATCTGATGACATGGTTATGCAGCGTTGTAGTTAACTAGGGTGTTACTGTTATGATGTGGTTTCCATGGGATAGAAGATACTGTTTATTACCTCCTTGAACCATACATTCTTAAGTTGTTTGGGGTTCATTTCCAAAAGAAAAAAAAGCCATGATAGGTATAGCATTCCTAATAAACCACATGTGTCTAATCTATCTTGGCCTCAGTCCAGCAGAGATTTTTCATCAGATTCTTGATGAGCACCATCAAAGGCTAATGCACTAAAATCATCAAAGCTAAATCATCCAAGCTGAACCAGCCAAGTTCAAGACTGTTCTTGTGTCTTGGTTTTTTTTTATCCTTTGTTGGGCTGCTGTGTCTCATCCCGGTGTCCTGGACATCCAACACCATCATAAGGGATTTGAACACGCGGATCTTGATTAATGCTCAGTAGACACATGAGTTCAGAGGTGTTCATGTCTTAAGCTGCTACTCCTCTGATGATGAAAATGTACTGAGCCACCTGTTATTTAAAACATAGAAGGGAAAAAATGACAATTATTTTAAATGTGAAGGCTGTTCTGCTAAAGCAGGTGTATCATTTCATAATTCAGAGAGGAGTTGGTTTAAACTAAAGTAATAATAGATTTTTTTTTTTCGAACTTGCAGTGCTTTAAAATGTGTTATGGAAAAGTATTATCAATCATTGCAAGCATTAGCTTTCACAAAACACGTCTCGCAATTGCAATGTGGAGATTGTTGTTGATGCATCACATTTCTGGATGACGTATGTGAACACTTTGTTTACCCAACAGGTAGTAGGTATTTGTTTTTAGATGCAAATTGACAGCGTCAGCTGACGGGGCTTCCTGTGTCTCATTACTTCATGAAAGTCATTGTTACCTGTACTGAAACAGATCCCTCCTCCTTGGCTTGGGCTAAGTTTCTGTCTTAACTGGGACAAATCTTGTGTCCTAAACATAACACAGGCCATGTTGACGTCTGCTTTCTTTTTTCTTTTCATCACCTGCCACACCGCCATACAATATACATTCAACATCAGTGATACAAGCAAGTTTGAGTCCTTGCAACAAGAAAGACCAATAATGCTGGGTCATGTATTGTATCTGTTTTTTTTGTTTGTTTTTTTATCTCTAACTAACCCAGTTTTTACTGTGGTTGACAACTTAAGTTCAGTCACTTAACCGGATATCTAAACTAATGTGAAATCCTTTATTTTTCTCCAAAATAGTAATGTGGTAGGGAAAAAACCAATGGAAAAGTCTCTGTCTTCTATTATGAACAAGAGAATTAAATATAATAATACGTTTCATGAATGAAGAGATTTCATTAGTCCTAAGATGCCCCATCCCTTCACTGGTTTTAAATGAACAAAGCAAAGAGAATGCTTGTGGAAACAAATAGAGGAAATTTGATCTTCTTTCACAGTCTGAGCTGAGCTGGTTTCAGGACTTTGGAAGTCCCAAAGTGTCTGTAACTCCATCCAATAACCCTTTACTATCAACAGGGAATTCTGCACATGAAAGTATGTTTTCCAAGAACAAAAACAAGACACTGTTTAAAAATGGGTGCCACTCCTCTAGGTCTAGGAAGTGGAATCTTGTTTGGCCAGAAGAACCTGCCTGACAACGAAACATCCCTCCTCTTGTACATTCTCTGACAAACCACAAGTGAGAGAGCTGTGTCACTCCGAAAGAGGACCCGATCTGTATGCTGAAACATTCTTCTCTCCTGCCGCAGACAAAGTCTCTTTACCATGGGAAGGATTGGGAAGGAAGTGGCCGGTCAGGTCATAAGCTTCATAGGGCTTGTTGGGGTGTCAGTGACCTGTGGGATCCCCATGTGGAGAGTGACGACCTACATTGGAGCCAACATCACAACAGCCCAGATCGTGTGGGACGGCCTGTGGATGAACTGCGTGATGCAGAGCACTGGGCAGATGCAGTGCAGGCTGAATAACGCTATTATGACTATGACCCGGGATCTGCAAGCCGCCCAAGCACTGACCATCATCTCAATCCTCTTTGGCTTTATCGGCTTCATGATTACCTTCATTGGAGTCAAGTGCACCAGCTGCCTTAAGAACGAATCCTCAAAGGCAAACGTGGTGATCATAGGTGGCTGTCTCCTCATTATTTCTGCCATCCTGGTCCTGATCCCCACCTCCTGGTCTGCAGCCGTCACCATCACAGACTTTCAGAACCCCTTGACCTTTGAAACACAGAAGAGGGAACTTGGAGCTTCCATCTACATCGGCTGGGGCGCTACTGTGCTTCTTCTGATCGGTGGGATTATCCTAACCACGTCCTGCCCTCCGCAAAAACCCATGTATGGATACCCGGGCAATCAACCAGCACCTATGTACCCTTACACTGGCCCCAGGCCAAATCCAGCAACATATGCCCCTGTGTATGCCCCCCCGTCCAGCCAATCATACACTGGGACATACATACCTAACAAACCGTATGCAGCACAACCTACATACACTGCTAGACAATACCTCTAACATGGAAAGGACAAAGAAGGCAAAGATCTTTTTGCCAGGATTGCTTTAGAAAATGATGCTATTAGACAGTAAAATTGCACCAAAATAAACATTGTATTTCTAGACGATGGTATGTATTCCACTACATTGTTGGGATTTAAAATGAATTCACTTAAACAATCACTGTGACCTTTTGATCATTAGAAATCTTTCATAAAATATTTGCTCTTTTGGATTGATTTTGTGCTCTAAAGTAGACATTTATGAAGTTTATGAAGTCTTGATATTAAAGAAATATGTCAACATGGCTTTGTGCACGAAAAGTTTCATTGCTTCTTTTCCAATGCCACTGTCTATATATTTATTACCTTGTAATCCAGAGCAGATCTTGTAAATAGTAATGATGTGTGATGTTTTTTTCTGTAAATGCAAATATTTTCAATAAAATGTTTTGTATGGTATTCACTTATGGACTTGTGCAGTCATTTTTAATATATTATTATTGCTATTTTATGCTATGATATGAAAAATCTGAAACATTTTACATGGTCAGGGCACTTCTATGTGTGACTTCTCAGCCCGGGTGACTGAGAAGCAGAAATGAAAAAAAATCTACAAGAATAATAAAGTATTTTTTATAAAAAATCTTTATTTTAATTGTGTTATTTCACTGTAATCTGAAATGCACAGAGACATGAAAATCTCTGTTAAATAAAGACAATACAAAAAAAAAGTTTTTCTTGGGATCTAATCTCAGTGAGGACTGTCATTCTGATTGAAAAACAAAACAACCATTCCTTGAATAGTATAGGCCTATAATAAATGACGATGATCAAAGAAGTAATTAGTAAAACCATAAATGGACGATCCTTCCGTTAACATCTGACATCCGGTGATACTCCCACCCATGTTGGTGTTTTTTTAAACCTGGAACAAGTGACTGGACCTGATCTTCAGGTAACGTGCGCAAACAAAAGGATGGCCACTGACAGGCTATTGTTTCAATTGCCTCTTTATGGGCTTCATTTAAATAAAGTAACTTAAGGCTGATGTCATGTCGTCGAAACTACTCCCTGTCCCCGTACAGATAATGTGAAGAATCTGGTTGAGCCAGTGAACTGGTTTCAGGTCAGAGGGAAGGATGTTCTGACTCCACCTTCACGTTGGACATCCTTATAACCACAGGAAACGTACAACAGTCTGCATTCAACTTTACAACCTGAGCTGTGCTGACCTACTCCTTCAAACTTCAACACTTCTGCTCCTGTTCAAGTGCTTCAAACAAGACCTCATCATGGTGTCATTGGGGCGACAGATGCTGGGCTTTGCCATGGGCATCATTGGCTCCCTGGGGGCCATCATCGTGTGTATCCTGCCCATGTGGAAGGTTACAGCCTTCATTGGAGCTAACATTGTGACAGCGCAGGTCATCTGGGAGGGCTTGTGGATGAACTGTGTGACGCAGAGTACAGGCCAGATGCAGTGCAAGATCTATGATTCTCTGCTGGCTCTACCGCAGGACCTTCAGGCTGCCAGAGCTCTTACGATCATCGCCATCATTGCTTCTATCCTTGCAATCATCTTGGGGGTAATGGGAGGCAAGTGCACCAACTTTGTGGAGGATGAAAATTCCAAAGTCAAGGTGGCCATTGCGGCAGGAATCATGTTCATTATTGCTGGTTTTCTTGTCCTCATCCCCGTCTGCTGGTCTGCCAACACCATCATCCGCGATTTCTACAACCCCACCTTAATCGAAGCCCAGAGGAGAGAGTTGGGGGCTTCACTCTACATCGGCTGGGGCACAGCTGGGCTTCTTATCTTGGGTGGTGGCCTCCTCTGCAGCTCCTGCCCAGCCAAAAACAGCCCAGAGTATCCAGTCAAGTACTCTGGTGCCAGGTCCGAAGCCACCAGCCGGGCATATGTCTGAGAAACCCATTCTCTCGCCTAAGAAAGACTAACTATTTTACTTTTCTTGAGTTACCCTCCTTCGTTGTAAGGTTAAAAGTCGCTTTGTTTTAAGTGACACACAGAACTGGTTTTCTGATAAATTCAGATTTCTTTGGTGGAGGCAAGAGTGTTTCTTGAAGAACAAGAAAACATTACAAAAGATGTAGTGTGAAAAACTGTACTGTCAAGAAAATCTTCCTGCGGCACGATGACTGGATGGAATGAGAGCTATTCTATATAAAGCTTGTATCAAACCTAATATTTTTCTGATTGTAAATCTAAGCTGTGCAAGAAGGATGTTAATGGTCAACTAGGGGTATGATGGAATGAAACTTGTACAGCACCCTTGATATGTTGTGAATTTATAGTATAAACTATTTTACCAATATCTTGGTTCAATGCAACAGACTGTTTTTATTTACTGAAATCACAGATTTTTAATTAAACATTTACATGAATGATATTTTGTGTGCCTATTTTTTAGGTTTTGATCTGTTTTTTTGTTGTTTACATTCACAAGTTTGGTTTTAAAGTTGACAGTCGGTAGCAATTTCAAATGAATGCATTACTAGAATAAAATAGATCAGATCTTTTAACTAAATCTTATCAGCGTGGTTGCATAATGTAGTGATGATGACCTGGCTTTTCATGCTGGCTGTCAGAAAGGAAACTGAGTTACAAGTGTCTGACTGATTGCATTATTTTTTAGAAGTATAAACCAGTAGAACATGCTGTCTCATTATTAAACAGGAAATAAAATGGTCAGGGTTTAGAATTCAAAGAGCTCCTAAACTAAAAAGTGTAACTTAGCAGAAGTGTATTTAAAAGCATTCAGCATATTATGCAAAAGACAACATTCAGCCGTGTGCTTGGAATCTTCATGCAGACGTTAAACTAGTTCAACTAGTTCAACTAGTTCAGCCAGTTTTACAGTGTTGAGTGGCAGTCAACCCTTTTTTCGTAGAATTGGCTACAGTACACTGTTTTTATATGTAGCGAGCCTAACACATAAAACACCAGCAGTTAAACAATCTTCAGATTTAACAGTATCTATGAGGTTTGAGGAATTACTTTAAGTTTTAAAAGATGCGGCTGGCATTATTCAATATTTTTGTTATTGTCACAAATCCCATGAAAAGCCAAAAGCAAACACGTATACTCAATACTTTCTTCCTCCCATACTGAGTAACTGGGCCTCAGGCCCAAGCACATGGTTTCTACTTATGTCATGAATCTTTAGATATGTGACACAAATGTACAGTATACTTAGTTGAAATTAAAGACTTAAATTACTTGGCACTGTAGTTTTTAGCTACGTTTATTAAAACATTAATACATTGTCCATTAATTGGGAACTATTTTCCATGGTCAATTAATAGCCATTTGGTGCTCTAGTCAGTATTTAAAAGGTAATTTCATTTTTTTCAAAACCTAGACCCTATTTTGCGTTTTTTTGTTTTGACATTGGTCCAGTATTTAGTAGCAACAGTACAATACAATGACATGGTGGCATGGTTGCTAAACTAAAAGTAAAAGAATTCATGTTGATTACAACATTCTCAATTTAATAGAGCTAAATTAAAAGCAAAATCTCAAACACATCTTAATCTTGTGTTTTGAAATGCTATTACAGACCGTTTATCTTCTAGTCTAGTTTATAGTCACCTTTATGTCACCTTTAACTTCCCCATTTACATCGGACAAACTAGTCACTACCACAGGTACACTAGCAGTCTCCAATAGGACAGGCAAAACATCCCAGACAGAGAACCTTCTCTCAGCAACAAATACTGGGCACACACTAAAGCAAGAACACCAAAAACAAGTTTTCACCACCACCAGACAAAGGATGACAGGCTGCATTACTTGGGGGACCTTGTTCCTGTGGCTGTCTGCCTAACCAATACTACCTCTCTCACTCAACCCGAGTCTTCATGCATAAACCTAATTCATTTTCAACAAGCTGAAAATCACCTAGACAGCCATTGAGTGCACCCGAGCAGCTGCTGGAACCACTCTAACTACCTGCTGCACAAAAATAACAAACATAAAAGAGTCAAATGGGGACAACGGGTGCCCCTCAATGATTATGCTTATCAGGAATAGAGGTTGCAAATGACTTACTAGCCCTTAACTCTGCCTAGCAGTACAGGGACACATGTTGACATTCACAAGCCAGAGACACTACTGGGACATGCTGTAGAGAGTCCAGCAACGTACAGTAAAGTCAACCTGTTAATAGATACATAGACCAGAGCAAGTCAAAAATCTGTGTGAAACACAACATTTGGGAAACATTTTCAGACTGTTAATATACAGTCCATGGTTGCAAGTAGCTGCAGGATTTATCTCATGTTGTTGCAAATCTTTGGTCTGGACTTGCTACCCCACCATAGACTGTAGGCCAATAACATACAGTCTATGTACCGCGCACACAGTGAGTGATACAGAGTGAAATTGTAAGTTGTTGATGCATTTTACTTGCTTCACTTTAGCTACATTTACTTGACGTAAAGATAAAAGAATATTTTAGTTGGCTATAGAAAACAATGTGAAAACAAGTGAGAGGCAGCTTGATTGACGTCAGTAGTGGTCTACAGAGCTTCAAAAAAAAGTGTGTGTTGGGGGGGGGGGGGTTCTTCTAACATGTATTTGTTGGCAGGTCTAGCCAACAAGGCATAGCCTAAACTACATTATTTAATGATATTTATTATATATGCTATATTCTGACCAACTTAGCATTCTGCATTCATTTGCTGTAATAAATTAAACAAGTATGTAGATGGTGCCTAAATGTAGACTAGGCTATACAAGAGCATACATACAGTACATATATACATACTAGATCTTCTATTCATCTTGCCATCAGGTTATTAAATTCAGACATAAAAAACTTTAAATAAGTTCCTTGTCAACAATGTTGTAGCGAGCTGGTTCATGCCTGACTGGAGTAGTGCCTTTTTCTGGCCTTAGTAAATCCCTCCATGTAGATTTGGTGTATCTAAAACCTGACATTGGAGTTTGTGAGTAAGACTTTGCAAGGGAAAGTTATGCATAGCCCCCCCCCCGGCCTTGCAATCCTAGTGACAGCTCTGTACACAGATTTTATTATTCTGAATACAACTGTACATCTCTTTCCTTGAGAGTAGAAACACAATCCTCGTCTCCATCCAGAAGAATAAGTGAAACCCTAATCTTTATTGTCCCTACGTACAAAGAATATCTTACATGACTGGTATTCTTTGGCAGGGCTTCAAAATGGCTTGGCTTTCACGCTGCCCATTCTTTATTTTTTCTGCTTCAGATGAGCATAAACCCTTAATCAGCACCTCATATTCCCTCAGAGGCACTCTGATAGAGGAGACGATGGCTTCTATGGGGATGCAGATGGTGGGATTCGCCGTGGCCCTTTTGGGCTGGATAGGGGTGTTCGCTGCCTGCGTGACACCCATGTGGCGGGTTACTGCCTTCATTGGCAGCAACCTAGTGACAGCCCAGGTCACATTGGAGGGCATCTGGATGACCTGTGTGGTTGAAAGTACCGGCCACATGCAGTGCGATGACTACGATTCCATGCTGGATCTAAGCTCTGACATGCAGGCGGCACAGGCTCTGATGGTGGTTTCAGTGGTCACAGGGGTCATAGGGATCTCCATCGCTTTCACTGGTGGAAAGTGCACCAACTTTTTTCCAGAGGAGAGAGCAAAGGTGACGGTTTCAGTGACAGCAGGTGTAATCCTGATCATCAGTGGAATCGTCTGCCTGATCCCTATTTCATGGACTGCCCATATGGTTATAACGGACTTCTATAACCCTTTGCTCCTAGATGCCCAGAAAAGAGAGCTCGGTGCCTCTCTTTACATCGGGTGGGTGGGTGGGGTAATGGTGATCTTTGGGGGAGTGCTTCTATGCACCACCTGTCCCAGCGAAGAGGTTGAGACCCCCTCCGTGAGGTTCTTTCTCAACAAACATGGAGGAAATAGCAGAGAGGATTCGGTCCGATCTTTTACACCAAGCAAGACGTACATTTGACATTTGTAAACAGACAACCCCCAATCAAGAGAGTAAGCACTTAGTCCTCATAAGAGAATCACACGCTGGATGAATGAAGACGCTTCTGTTGGAGATTGCTTTGATTATTGGTGTTACTCTTTAGAAATGAAGATTTACAATGTGGCAGTTTAAATGATAGAAACTCTGTGTTTTACATGTTTAGGAAATATTTTGGTTTCAGTTGACAAGTAATCTTATTATATTTGTGATTCTATTAGTTTCCAATAAATGACCTTCTGCTCTTAGTGTTGCTTCTCTCATGCTTCTTGTCATATACATTTAAAAAATGCCGCCTGTGGTATTTTAAACCAAACACTGACAGAACTTGTTTGTCAGCTACTCAGCAAAGATCACTAACCAGAAACCCAACATGATGACTCAGCGTCTTCAAATCCTAGAGCAAGACCTGCTTTTAAAAGTTTCATCCGTCATAATCAAGGATTGCTGCATAGGTACGAGGGCAGGCTTTAAAAAAAAAAAAAGTAATTATAAGCAAATCTTTGGGTTTATAAGGATTTGTAAAGATGTTTTTTTATGTTCTTGTTGTTTGTTCACAAAACTCCTAGCAACCTGATAAGAGTTGTTCTCTCATGTTATCAGGCTGCAGATCAGAAAGCGGGAGGGTCACATGTCTCAGGGAGTGTCTGAAATGCCATATTTTTCCACTAGGTAATTCTGCTCTCTCAGTAGGCTTTTACATTGTTCTCCACAGTGACTTTCTGTATTTTGAGCATAACTAGGCAATATAGATAAATCTTGATGAAAATCAACAAGTTCTACAAACCTGTAACTTCAAGGGAAGTGACATATCTTGCATGACAAGACCTCTCAGGTGTTAATATGGTTCTTTGGTTCAGTCTAGCTTTGATTTGGAGGTCAGCCATAAGTACTTTTTCCCCACTCAACAACTCACTACTATTACATAAAACATTTAATACAAAGATTAGACCCTGGTAAGACATTTCAAAGATTCATTATTCAAAGGAAAATTGAAATGTACAATAAATGCACACATTAAGCTAATGAAGCTGTTAGTAAAGGATGCTGTTCCTGTCAGACGTTACTGTTCCTTCTCAACATCTTGACAAAATAACTTTTTTTTATTCTATAGCGTAGCAAATCTAAAAGATCTGTGAAAAATAGATCCTGTGATAAAACCCTTGCAAATGAAAAGAGAACACCAAACAGAAGTTGTTGGACCCCGTCTCTTCAAAAACAATGTCATTTACCCTTAAAAAATAACTGTTTGTGAGTGACGGCGTAAAGATAACACTAAACTTCAATGACATATTGTCATTTTTTTTCACTCTTCTTTAAATTACAAACATTGCATTTTGGGATACATCTATTTAAATACAACCTAGATTTTTCACATGAATTTGTCGCTTCCAGTCATCAGCAATCCATGAGCGGATTCGTTGTCATTGTTGTTGGTCTTTGGTGACATACTGCGACCTGGTGGCCATTTGCCTCCATGGCGAGAAAATCCCAACTTTTATATCTAATGACATCAGAGACTGGAACAACTTCAGCTTTACAGGAAAAACATCTCTGTGGTGCTGCCATCACATCTGATCAGTGGACGCAGGTCATCTGCACAATGGCACTTTTTATCCTGTGTCTGTCTATCTTTTTTAAATATCTCTTTAGTTTACATAATTCCTTGTTAGGTCAAAATGAGAAGTCACACATAAACATTATGGTGACCTGATACTGAAGAACATAATTCTATTGAATGTCAGTGACTGTAACAAAGCAAAATACTTGGATACTGCCATCTTAACGGATCCCTTAATTCCACCAGCAACATGTCAGGATGTAAAAAAGAGATAGACTGTGTCTATTCAGAATAAAAACCTAAATGCTTTTGTTCCCGTCCACCCTCTGTGTTTCCCAGGGTGTGAGAGAGTCTGCACAGAGTCCCATGGCTGTGCAGGAGCTGGGCATCAGCCTGTCCATGATCGGCGTCGCCGGGACCATCCTGATCTGCGCTCTGCCCATGTGGAAGGTGACAGCCTTTATCGGCACCCATCTGGTGGTCATGCAGGTGTTCTGGGAAGGTCTTTGGATGACCTGTGTCAGTGAGTACACAGGTCAGATGCAGTGTAAGCTCTATGATGCCTTGCTGGATTTGTCACCCGACCTCCAAGCGGCCCGCGGCCTCATCTGCATCGGCGTGGTGCTGGGATGTTTGGGATTCCTCATCTTCCTTCTGGGAGCCCGCTGCACCAACTGCCTGAGCCACCCGAGGATCAAAGCTCGGGTGGTGGTGAGCTCAGGGGCCATCTTCTGCCTGGCAGCGCTCGCCACCATCGTTGCTGTTTCCTGGACGGCCAACTCCATCATCAACGACTTCCACAACCCACGCGTCCCTGAGGTGCTGAAGAGGGAGCTCGGAGCAGCCATATATATCGGCTTTGTGACGTCTGGGCTGCTGTTCTGTGGGGGGGCCATTCTGTGCACAAGCTGTCCACCGCAGAGGGCCAGGTTCCCTTCCAGTGGGTACACACCGGCCAGGACAAACACACACGGCAGCTATGCCATCAAGAACTATGTGTGAGGTTAGGGCTGAACAGGCCGATGGAATTAGACCATAGATATAAAAAAACATAGCATGTTTATTAATATGAACATGTTGTAATTTGACACTAGATTTGCCTTATCCATAGTTTTTTTCTTCATAAAATTCTGTCCACAATGGTGGTCATACCAACCATTTGCCAATTTTTCTCCATTTTCTCCACATCTCCATTTAGGGGCTAATGTACAGTTGTGATCAACTCATCCTCAAAATCCTTAGAATAGCTTTTAATTCCATAGTATCAATGCATTGGTAACACTGCACATTCAATTCCAAATCAAAACATGACCAAAATTAATTAAGTTTGTGTTCTACCTTTACAGAAAGTGAAGAAAAAGGATTATTATGAATATATAGGAATAATAATACACACTAATATTAAGTTGCATAACCATTATTTCTGAGAACTTCTGGCACCTGGGAACAGGTATTCCAGCCCAGGACCATTGAACTACATTCAATAATTTCTCTGTATTACTGGGTTTTGCCTCAGAAACAGCATTTTTGATGTCAACCCACAAGTGTCCTATGGGATTGAGGTCCGGGGACTGGGCTGGCCCCTTCATAACGTCAATCCTGTTCATCTGGAACCAAGACTTTGCTGGCTTACTGGTTTGTTTTGGGTCATTGTCTTGTTGAAAGACTCATTTCAAAGGCATTTTCTCTTCAGCATGAGGCCTCTTCAAGTATTTTAATGTATTGAAACTGATCCATGGTCCCTGGTTTGCTATAAATAGGCCCAACACCGAAGGATGAGAAACATCCCAATAACATCAGTTTTGCACCACCATGCTTTACTGTCTTCAGTGACAAACTGTCTGCGGCCCCTAGACCCAAAAAGAACAATTTTGCTCTCATCGGGCCACAGAATGTTGCGCCATTTCTCACTTGGCCTGTCAATGTGTCCTTTGGCAAATTTCAACCTGTTCAGTACATGTCTCTTTTTTCAGCAGTGGGACTTTGCGGGGGCTTCTAGAACATAGAGTGCTTCACATAGCCTTCTTCTGATTGAAACAGGACTCACAGGTAACTTTAAGCCTTCTTTGATTTTCCTGGAGCTGATCATTGGTTGAGCCTTTTGGCTATTCTTTGATCTATTGGAATGGTAGTTGACCGTTTTTCTCACGTCTTTCAGGCTTTGGATGCCTTTTCAAGCCATTTGAAATCATTTTGGCTGAGCAGCCTATCAATTTCAGCACTTGTTTATATGTTTTCGCCTCTCCAATCAACTTTTTAATCAAAGTTCGCTGTTCCTCAGAACAATTTCTGGACCAACCCATTTGGCTGAGTATTTCAGTGTGAAATGCGCTAGAACCAGCATGCACGTTTGCTTCCTTCCTTCCTTAAATATGGGCCATAATTAACACCCGTTTCTTCACAGAATCAATCACCTCACTAATTATGCTATTATTATTGGTATTACGCTATTATGAACATGAACATGCCCACTTCAGTTACAGATTATCACACAGAATGAGCAGCATGCAATTATTTTGAACATAACAGTTTTTCATTGTATGTCTGGTACAGCTATAATTATCTGACATCTTTTGAAATAGCTGCAATCTTTCAAATTGAACCAAAATAAGGTTATCCCTAGTCTTATTAACAATTACCTTTGCCTATTCCATTTTTTTATTAAGAAAGCCAGAGTATTGATTTGTAGGCTACCCACGTCGCTTAATTTGCATGCATTTTTAACCAGTGGAAAAATGACATCAATCATGTTTAACTCACCAGTTTTTGTGAAAATATAAACAGCGAAGATGTGCCGTGCTTAAAGCTTGTGTGCGTGTCATTCATTTATTCATTCGTAGATGGTAGTGCATCTTACACTTCAAAACCCCGTTCTTCTTTTCCTAAACCCAAACGTAGCTTTAATCTCGCGATAACGCGCCAAGTGTGGTGTATGTGTATAATAATACATAACTACATCCATGATGTGTACGCCTGCTGTGTACATGTATCATGATGCCATGTTGTTAGAGTAAACGTGCCAGTTGAATCAGAGTTCCGCAGTGAGAACCTTATTACATTGGAACTAGGCTCAATATGGTGTCAGTGTTGTTTTCCACCCAGGAGCTCCACTGCCACTGTAAGAACAACAGACAATCCCATTATCAGTAAGAACTTGTGCTCTTTAAACCAAGTTCTCTCTCAGAAACATGACACAGACACTGAAAAATCTGCCCATAGTTGGAGCTTTGTTTTCCCTCACTGCAGAAAGGGATTGTTTTGAAACCATGGCAGAAGAAAACAGAGGGATTTCCCTCCTCCACACAGCTGCCTCCAGGCCATGCCTTCTTTGCCGGAGAAACCGGTTTCCTCTATCTGAACAGACATGCAAAACACACAGACACACACACCTACGCAGAAGGGCTCTTCCTCACACATGCACACACACAATCAAAAAAAGAAAAAGAAATACACAACCCCACCCCTGTTGCCAGCTGTTTCTGGTTAGGTCGCTGGGCGAGCAGTGAACCGGAGGAGCAGGCAGGCCGGAGTTATGGAGCGGCAGCTGGAGATCACTGCCCTCGGTCTGGCTCTCACAGGGTGGCTTTGTGCCATTCTGACACGCTGCCTGGCCCTGTGGAAGGTGAGCGGGACCCTGGACAACACCACGGCTACTCTGCCTGCCTACTGGGATGGGGTGTGGCTGGAATGGGATCACTGGGATTTGGCCCACGATGGCAGCTTGCACTGCTCCTTCTACCAGTCTCTCATGACTCTCTCTGGAAGTTTTCGGACGTGGAGAGCCCTCATCATGGCTGCCATCGGAGCCGGGGCTTTTGCTGCGGTGATAGGAGCAGTGGGGGCTGTTTGGTTCCCTATGCGTGGGCAGGTCAAAGTGTTTTCTGGAACTCTCTTTGTTTTGTCTGGGATCCTGCTGTTGATTCCCACAGCCTGGACGTGCCATCACACCAGTCAGCCACTGGAGGGTGCTGTGCAGCTGAGAAGAGACTGGGGACCTGCGCTGTACCTGGGATGGATCTCCTTTGTTTTGATGGTGGGTGGAGGGGTGTTTCTCACCACCAGATGCCCCGCTAGTGAAAGGCAGGTGCAGCTGCCTGAGGAGAGCAGGCACCCGAATCTTGAGGAGGCTACTCACCCACTGAGCCAGATCAACAGAACTACGTTCACACACAGCCAGTACGAACGCAGATCTGAGCCTATCTGAAGGGACTGGGAAGTAATATTTAAAGCGTGTATGAGTAGAATTCTGGGTGCACCTGATGAGTAATGATGCACAGACTTAACTAATCATTAACATACTGTAAGTGGAAGCACAGAGACTCTCGCCACTAGTTTTATTGGTAGAGATGTTGATGGTAGGATTTCAAATTTGCCTCTTGTTTTGCATTTGTGTTTCTTCCATTTCAACTTAACCTTACACACTGTATAGCATTGTTTTACATTCAGTCCTCATTTCCGGCCTCCAACATCACTGTAAAATTACATGTTTGCTTTTACTTGATGCAATTATTGATCCTAAACTGTCATCAAGACACTACAGCCCTCTGATACTCTTAATTTATTGTAACACCTTAAATGTGATTGGAATACCTTAAACTAAACAGATACATTGCCCTACATTAGAGTAATACCATTTAAGATTTGTTTTTGACAGTGCCAAAAACGTTGTTTACAACCGAGATGAAATCTGTGCAAAAGGACACAAAAACTTACAACATAAATGTTACGTAGTTCACAAGAGTCATTTGGCAAGTCCTGCATTAGAGGGGTATAACTTATTTGGCCAGGGAGCACTTGAGGAGGGAATAAGCTGAACAGTAACAGTGAAACATACTGCAGCCATCTGTTTTTGTTTATTTTTCTCTTTTTTTTAAAGAGGTGGCTGGATGCATGATGAAAAGGAAGCAGGCAATGTCTTTTGAGTAGGTTGCTACATTTACAAACTATTCACAGTAGGGTGTAAAAGGATGGACTTTTCAGACTTCTATTTGCAGATCTACACCTATTTTGAACAGGCACATCGTGGGACATCAGTAGGTTACATTTTTTAAATTAAACCGTGAAAGAGCGTGCACTTTTAATTTATCCAGTCCAATTTTACAGTGGAAGTCGAAGATGAAACATGACAGGATAACATTAGTTTTCCACATGTTGCGCTTCTTCAGTTTTTGCATAAATGACAATATTTTGGTTTCCATTTAACTCAGAGAAGCTACATTTTCTGATTCTACACTCTAAATTGTTGATAGAATGCAGGAAAGTCAAATTCCGCAAATCAATTTCTTTTAGTCATTTGATTGTGAATGTATTTCTGCAGTCATATGCTCCTGAAGTTTGTTTTGTATCTTTCTAATTAAAATGTTGCAAGTAAAAACCCGTTAAAAAATACTTGAAATCATATTTTACTGTGTTTAACTCTTGGGGTGCATTCCGTTTTTAATTTGTAAAATAAAAAGTAACTCCTTTAAAGCAATGTTTACAAACACTGTTTCTAACCACTGAATATAAATTCTGGTACAATACCAAATATAATTAATATCTAGTATAATTGTGCTAGGCAACCATTTTTAATGGGTGGTGAAACATATAGTGGTGCTATAGATGTCACCGGTTTGGATGTTATGCTTCTCTGTCCTTCTGCAACTGTGATTAGTTTTTAAATCAACTGTGTATATTAGGAAATCACTGTATAAACACAAAAGGGAAATATTCCGTTACATATTTATTTTCTGCAGAGCAAGCTCATTCATTATGACAAAATATAAGTTAAAGAGTTAAATTAATATCCATAAAACAGGGATATTGAGCATGACTATAGATGGCACATATGGAAGGCAGAAACGTTCTGTTAATGATAGAAGTTCTAAATTAAATCACTGAATAAATATGTGAACAAACGCCAGACCTTTTTACTGAGCTGCAAGTTTGATCAAATATATTTCCAAATACATTCCAGCCAGCCAGCAAATCTGGCTAAACCTTTTCTTCAGTTAAACAAATCCTGTTAACATAGGAGAGATTCAGAAAACAGGAATGGCAGAAATTATCATAGGTTTCCTCAAAATAAAATAGACTTTTTAATCTTTTTAATGAGATTGCCCTTTGTGGACCGCAGTGACGAATGTTAGTGTGGGTAAGGTGCAGAGTCCGGACTGGTTGGGTTACTAGAATTTCTCATCTCCCTCCTCCACATCCTTCAGACTGAGAACCTCCAGAGTACCTCGGCCTTTAGTCTCACAGCGGATCAGCTCATCGATCTCCCTGAAGCAGCCGGGGTCCACCAGACACACCTGACGATGAGGAGCAGGAAGAGAAAAAAAAAAAAATAAGCATCAGTTCAATTAGACAGAATGAACATTTTATAATAACAGAACACAGAAAGTAAAAGTGTTCAACATCAGCACACTGGCTATTAGGATTTAAAAAACAACTTTAATATATTTATTTTATGTCACCATTTCCAGCTCCTCGTCAAAGTCTTCACTCTCCACAACCTGCAGGAGAGTCTTCAGCTTCTCCTTCAGCCTCTTGGCCTCCTTGGCTGGCAGCACCAAGCGCAGCCTCATGTGGGCTCTCTGGATCTCCATGGACTCCTTCAGCTGCCGGATCACTTCCAGAGCCTGAGGAACAGGACAGATGAGTTTGTCAAAGGGTGCACAAAAAGGTTCATCATTCCACACAGACTGACAGCTTAATTTCTCCTGCACACAGAATGTAAATGTGATGGCTTTTCGCCTTTGCCAAGAAGACCCGACCATATCAACAATAACAATCTCCAGAGTGTTGTGCTACATGCATCACTCCAAACTGTAATTGCAACAGCATGTTCACTTTAGTGTGGTGCTAGATGACAAGAACACAACAGGATGACACTATGGCTAATTAGACACCGATGATAGGGGTGAGAGTCCAGGATTGGCACGTTTCTTTAGTCACTTGCGGTTTTCACTTGAACTTGTCGGCGGAAGCTTGTATGATGCCAGAAGTTGTCAAGCAGAAAGATAATATTTAGCTGTCCTGTCCGTGAATGCCCCATTGTTGTCTATTTGACAGGCATTCTGTCACATTTAATTAATTACAAGTCATGATATTTGGGAAAAGATGTGGAGTTTATAAGGAGATATACCGTTACAGCGGTATTACCCATCAACGCACCATTTCAGAAGACATCTCAATCAGTATGACAATGTAAGTACATTACCACATATTTTAAAAGGACTAAATATTATGTATAGTAATAGATAACAAAATGATCAATTTAAATACTTTTCACATGTGGAAAACCTCATGTCATGAAAAAGCAAACAGGCGATGTGTGTCTCCTCACCTGCTGTTTAGTGCTCTTGTTGGCCTTTACAGAGTAGTGGATGTCCTTCATCGCCTGCTCAATCAGATTGACTGTATACGGCCTCTTGGTCTCAGGGTTGACACACTTCTCTGCCACAATGGTCGCAATGTCCCTGAACATCGTCTCCAGCTGAGACTGCCTTTCCTTGTCTGACACTTGGAGCTCTCCTTTGGCCAGGATCTGTCCGAGAGAAAGGACACAGCAGATCAAAGGTCAGGGATGCGAAGGGGAATGCTGCACAGACCTTTAATGATTGAGATACGGTGAGAAGAATAAGAGGCGTTTACCTGTTTACAAATTTCTGTCAGATCATCCGTCCCAAAACATTTGGTCAGGTCATCTTTCTTAGCCACCTGACCTTTGGACACATTAACGAAGACTGAGCTGGTCTGTAAAACCTCATCCAGGTCTTTCTCTCTGGAAGAAAACACAATTTTTGGACATTTAGAGAAGGATGATATGGGCATTAAACCGACATGTATAAAAAAGCAAAACAGCAAATGTCTGTTGACTTTATTTATATAGTATAATTCATACAGAGAGTGAAGTGCCGGGTGCTTTACAACAAAGTGAGAGACAAAGGAAAGGAAGGGAAGCATAGGAAAAATAAAACATGTCAACTATGATAATAAAACTAACGAACGAAGAGTGAGAATTTAGTTAAAAGCCTTGCTGAATGAATAAATCTTCAACTGTTTTAAAATGTTCACGGAGCTTGCATCTGTTGGGTTGGGGGTTGTGATGGTGCATAGATTAAAAAAAGGGCTGAGTTGCTGTTTTTTAATGTGTGTGGTCGTTTGCATTGCAATAGAATATCTAAAAGCCCGAAAAAATAAAAAACAACGTAAAAAAACTAAGTTATGTAGATGTGTCCCAAACCATTGACAGCCTCTTGAACAAGTCAGAGAACTGTACCAAGTTAGCTAGCTAGCTAGCTAAACTGAGGGTTAACTGCTGGTTTTCCACTGATGTGCAGTAACATGCTCTTATTTTTTCCTTTTTCTGTTCTTTCTTGTTGCCCGGCAGCAGAGTTCTGGATTAATTGTCATTGTAGTTTCGTCAATATACAATACATTTTGGTAACTAGTTAGCTAGCTAGTCAAATCCTTTACACATTGGGGCTGTTGACATATTTAAACGTTACTCACGCTCCTGCTCTCCAGTTCATAACTTTATTCTTGTAGCAGGCGATTTCAAACCGCTTCCCTCCTTTCTTCATCCTTACCACCGCCACATTTGTCAGCCGTATTTGATTTGTTGGCGTAAATATAGACATACTTATGTTTAATAAGACAGAGTGCTCTGTCTCAAAGCTGCTGTTGACAAGAATATGCTGGTAGGTTACTGCGTACTAGTAGACGATGCGCTTGTGCGTTTCTAAGGAGTGTCCGCTTTAAAACATCGACTTCAAACAACCGTTCCGGTCCCGTTTGTTTCAGTCGATTTGGTTAATTTGGTCATTTATGGTAATTTGGAAGTTAATGACTAAATCGGGTTTTTTTTATTAAAAAAAAACTATTTTATTACTATTTTTTTCCCGATGTTTAAAATTTTAATTTTTTATTTCAATAAAATTTCATAACAATATAAAACGACACGTGTTTTACTGAAGGTTTTACTGCTCTATTATATCCAGTTGGTAGAGCTGATGGCTGAAATGACAGCATTTATAATCATGACTACGCAGTTCATTTGTCATGAAAAAATGTAACTTGGTTTTAACCGGAAGTATTAATACAGTGTCTGACCATAGACCGGTCTATGTGTCTGACTTGATGATAACTGAATGCAGTATTGTGACCACAAGAGGGCAGTATAGATACGATTGTGGATGTTGATTGACAGCAACGTGTACATTATTACTATTAGAATGAGTTCTAGTATGATTATGACTTCTAATCCAAACGATAGTAGGTGTTGATATTTATATTATATGCACTAATGAATGTGGAGTCAAACTCTCTACATGTAGGGTAACCACGAGAAAAAAAAGTTAACACAACCATGTATGTTTCTGATCGCTTTAGTTTAACACATCCGTGCTGGAGACATATAAAATACTTCCGGTAAATAAATTCAAAATAAAACTAAAAAGTTAGGCAGAGAATTCGCGCTGTGACTTCGAAAACGGGTACAATGGTAGAATAAAAAGTTATAGCCATATACTTTATATATATATATTGATAATTAATATATATCCAGTCTTTGGTTATAGCCCGTGTTTGACACGGTTTTTGACAAGGGATCGTTAGTCCTGCTTTGAATTTCGGAGAATCAACAATACAAAGAACTACACTTCCCAGCATGCTCATCAGCCCAAAATATGGTTGCACACAACATCAGAGGACACTGTATTGTAATACACTAATTGCAAAGATGCTGAGTTTCTTCATGATTATTGCTCTTTGCATAAGTCGTGTGTCTACTTTGGATACCAAAGGTAAGCGTATTTAAAATTTGAATTCAACCGGAAACTAGCTTGGCGTTATGTTTTAGCTATTGTTAGTAACATTGCTAACTAGCATACACTGCTAGCCTTTATGTGCTGCAGGTGACCTAAGGTTTGATTTAATGTCGTTGTTTTGCCGCCTGTGGCACCTTCAGGATTAGCAACCGTTGCTGCGTTGCATTTGTGTACGTTACGCGGTGAAGTTAGCTAACGTTAGCTACTTTAACTGGCTTTATCTTTCATATCACGTTTCGGAAAACTCATCTTGAATTTTTTTCTCCCTCCAGTCTCGCAGAATGTCCACAGTCCCAGTGAGAGCTATCTCATATCCATATGGCAAAACAGACTGTACTTGTATTCAGCTGCTGCACTAGTCTTTGGGATCTGGTTCTCACTTAAGTTTATACCGAAGAAGGTGAGTTGTTACTTGTTGCGTATACCTCACATATTAATAGTGTTTAGGTACTGCTTATGTTATTGTCCATACATAAAAACGAATCTCCACATGCAAAAGCCACCAGTCATTTGTTTTGCCTTTGTATTTAATAACTTCCTCTGTGTGGTTTTAGAAAGGTTTATCCAAAGACGTCGGCCCGTGGGTCTACAAAGCTGTGAAGAGCAATGACAGCCCGGACAGAGACACCTCGGTTCATGTGTCCGGAGTTAAAATCTTCTACGGGTCACAAACTGGAACTGCAAAGGTACAGAAACTGTTTACTGAAAACTGCTAACTGGCTGATGTTAACATATAGACAAGATGATGCTGTAACATGATGACACCGATCAGTGTTCACGCTTTTCTACCCCACAAAATATTAGAAAAACAAAAGGTAGCAACCCAGCACATGCAACAACGCCACTAAAAGCGTCGTCCAAACTGACCGCATAGTTTTATCAGTCTCTGATTCAGTGCCAACTTAATCTGAACATGATTCGTTTCACAAACGAGGATTTAATTCAGGGCTGTAGAGGTTAACCATGTGCAAACCTGCATACCATTCTAGTTTGATGCTAGACACACTAGCAGCTCACACATAATAAATGTGGCATTCCGAGATGTCTGATAAGCATCAACTGAGACTCTTCATTTATTCAGGGTTTTGCAGAAGAGCTGTCGGAGGAGGTGAAGACGTTGGGTATTCCAGCAGAGGTGATCAACATCAAAGACTATGATCCAGATGATCAACTTGCAGATGAGGTAAGCCAAGTCCAGAGAGAAGATGTTTTTTCCTTGTTTAGCGAAAGGACCAATAGATACAGTATCTAGAGACACATGGCCCTTAGTCTTGCTTAGCCAGGCCTTCCTTCACAGAGCTGTGGAGGAGGGTCTGGCTAGTACACACAGCCTTATGGGATGGGAGAATACATGCTCTGGTTTATTGGCATTTCTTTAAACCAATCACAATTGTCATGGGAGGTGCTGAGCACCGGGCAGAACCACAGTGCCTCTGCAAAATAGCTTTGGGAAGGAACTTGTTTTGGTGGAATATGTGTTTGGTCAACGTTGTTTTAGTTGTACAATAGAAAACTCAGATTGGACAGATAGTCTAGCTAGCTGTCTGGATTCACCCTGCAGAGATCTGAGGACCGGGTACCCATAGTCCTCAGAAGTCCACTGGAGTTTAGAATACCAACACAAATAAAGCAGAACGTAACGGACATTAGGCCGAATATCCGGCAACACCTGAGCAATCTCGAAAGTGGAACGTTGTTGATATACTGTAGACTATATGGAACTCAACTGGAGGATGTCAATTTAAGAGATTGTTTCTTTGAACAAGAACCTAAACCACTGCCACTTTCAGAGCTCCACAGTAACAATTCATTTTGACATTGTATAATTTATGCGACTAACTGATGCCTCAATTAATTGTTGGAGTATGCTTTATGTACTAGGGTGTTAGTTAAAACTCTAAAATGTAAGACCCAGCAATGTGTACTTACTTACAGGCAAAGCTTTATTAGACCAGAATAAATGAAAGTAAAATTGAATAAATCATTACTGTTTAATTTCAGTGAAAGCTTAACAACAAACAGTACATTAGGCCTCAAGTTCTGTAATTCTCATGCTCAGCTCATCCTTCATGTTTTATTTGATTCTTTACTCTGCTGCTGACACAGAGGACAAATGTGTTAATCACATTTAGTTCAGCTGTTTTTTATTTGTGGATAGATGAAGAGAGATTGGTGGGCTGGTAAACAGAAGGAGAGGAACATATTAGACATATAGAGCTACATATTCACTAGGAAAGTGATACAGTTTTCAGTGATGGTATATCTCTACAGGAGAAAGGACCGCAGACACCAGTCACTCCCCAGATGTAACTGATCCTTCAGCACTCTTTACAGCTAAGACTGTTAGACATGAGGCGAGAGACTCACTCTTGAAGTTTTCTGTGTATTCACACAAGGAGACTATGTGTACTTACTTTAGATTTAATCTACTAGATTGAATTGTTTTGCTGTCCTCTTTAGTCTTCTAGTCTTGATGAGTCAGCAGAATAAATTGTGTGTAATTTTTTTATCACATTGCTGCCATAAGTAATAAAGTAATAATCTTGCTGAAAAAGTAACGGTGGTTTTCAATACTGTTGTAATTATCCAAGAAAATGTCTTATATCCAGAAATCCATATTCACAATGTCTAATGAAATTATTAAACTTACTTACTGATTAGTTTCACTGTCTTCCTTGTGTCTGCTGCTGTGTTTGCCTCCTTTCAGTGCACCAACAAGTCAGTCTGCGTATTTCTTGTGGCCACCTACACTGACGGACAGCCCACAGAGAACGCTGAGTGGTTCTGCAAGTGGTTGGAGGAGGCCTCCACTGATTTCAGATACGGGAAGACCTACCTCAAAGGCCTCAGATATGCTGTGTTTGGTCTTGGCAACTCTGTCTATGTTGGCCACTACAATACAGTAAGAAATGCTTTCCCTATACATTTATATGAGTTATTTATATGAGACTAATGACTAAGGCTAACAATCAGTTATTCAAAGAATATCCACAGCTACGAGGTTGACAGCTGTAGCTCAGTGGTGATAGGGCTACTTTTTAGGCACCAATTGAATTGCCTCTAAAGTATTGTGTAGTATTGCGTATCGAAAAATGCCTTGTCGTTCAATATCCAATTCTGATACCTAAGGGGTGAATAGTCATCAGTCTTAGTGAGCCAATAAGCATGCAGCATGCTTCTAATAAGAGCTCATAATGTTGTAATTGGCTGTCTAAAGCAATACGTTGCAGAGGCAGGCATGAAAAAAACGACGTTGTAGGAACTGAAAAATAAGGTTTGTGCTGTAATGTGTAATATTGCAATTACTTTGTGTTTTATTAAATTTGTATAGAAGAAATAATTGTTTAGGATCTTGTATCAAAGTCACGGTATTGGTATAGGTACCGGTATTGAATACATTTTAACGATACCAAGCCCTAAATTGAAATTATATTCCAGGTGCAAACTTGACTTTACGTGGCGCTCACCATGTCATCGTGGTCAGCATTCAGTGACTATAACTAAAGCCAAGAACAGACTGACTTTGTTTGATCATCATTTAACACCTTTTTTTATCTCACCAGGTGGGTAAAAATGTGGACAAGTGGCTTTGGATGCTGAGTGGCATGCGGATAATGACCAGGGGAGAGGGTGACTGTAATGTGGTGAAGAGCCGTAATGGCAGCATTCAGACAGACTTTGTGGCCTGGAAGGTCAGGTTCCTGAAGCGCCTACAGACCCTGGCCAAGGGTGAGAAGAAGAGCTGCAGCGGGAACTGTAAGACTGGAGGCTCCTGTAAGAACAAGAGGAAAGACGGCCAGGAGGAGGAGGAGGAGGAGGAGGAGGAGGAGAAGGAAGCTCCGCAGAATAACAGCTCGGAGGTAACGGCAAAAAAAACTTGATTTTACTCTTCTGTTTTTTTAATGCCACACTGGGAACATTCTAACACCTCAGTAAGTAACCAAGTGGTTTACGATATTTAGTTTATGTCCTTAAGCAAAAATCTGAATGCTGCCCCTGGATCAATGTTCTGGCCCATGATGATGATGGCTTCACAATGTGGTACTGTTGATCGCACATCCCACTTCTTATCTCGGTTGATTAGACATTGGTGATCTAGTTTAACTAGATGTAAACAGTGTTTTTGACATAGTCTTCTGACTAACTTGACGAGGACACAATGAATAAAGATCAAAATTACAAACTTGGTGACCGGGTTGGCTCAGTGGGTAGAGCAGGCGCACATATACTTTAAGGTTTGTGCTTCAATGCAGAGGTTCAGGGTTCAAATCCAACTTGCGACGACTTCCTACGTCTTCCTCCTCTCTCTCCCCCTTTCTCACCTAGCTGCCCTATCAAATAAAGGTGGGAAAGCCCAAAAAATAATCTTTTAAAAAAAAGTTATTAACTTGTAAAACTGTTACATCAAAGGTTATATATTAATATAATATATTATATTATTATATATTTATAATAATATATATAATATATATTAGTGAGATGTTTTGTCAATAACCCGGCCAAGAGCTGCGCACATAATCACGGAAGACCCAATGACACGTTTTTCTTGCCCTCACATTAGCAGGTTTTTCTTTGTTGCGTTCTGTTTCCATTTAGTTTCCTCTAGTCTGCTGTTTGTGGACGTCAGGTGGACGTAAAACTGTGGATGTCAGTGTGTTGTCCCTGTCCATTTTAATGTTGGACAAGTAACCTGTCTAAAGTGCTCTCTTGGCTTCTTCCTGAGGTTGTAATCATTTAGAAAATGAAAGTAAGAGTGTTTACTTTTCAATACAAAGTGCCTGAAAACCCAGCTTGTATAACCTGAAGAACTGGATGTGCTTGATCCAGTTTGAGTAGCTTTTCAGTTGCAGGGAAACACAAAACATAAGCACACAACCATGTTAAAGAATGTGATACAACAGACGGTTGCAACCTTACTTCTGGCAGAAGTTATACAGACTCCATCTTGTCCCCCTTTGACCCAGAACACAACTAAGAAAGTAAAGACAATAGGTGAATATAAGAAGAACAAAGGTTAAGACAGGGAGTAACTGGTGTGTAATTAGGAAAATGTTCTGTGGCTTATGAGTTGTTCAATTTTTAAATTGCACTAGATATGAAAGCACCTATTGTCACCGGAGGCTGAAGTGGGCAGCATGAATTATTGGCCTCATGCTGCACTCCTACAATGTGATGAAAATGTGATCAGGACTCAGGAAGACAGATGCTACGCCCAGTTAACCAGGTCCTTACTTCATAGTCTGATGTTGTGTTTATTCAAGGGAAGGTATTGTGGTATAAATGTTCTGCACATGAAATAAGTCATTGCTGTCAATGTTGTCAAAATATGAAAACAGCACTTTTTTTCAACAAAAATCCCCTTACAGCTCCTCCTGTCCGCATGTCGAGGTATTCTTTCTCCTGTGAGTAAGTGAGCTAACGTTAGCAATCAAACAATCGTATGATTCCCATATTCTGTTATTGTTTGTAATTAGAAATTCATTATTTCATGGATTTCACAAATTTCAGTATGACACGTTATGCCGTAAACCGTTTGAATCTGAGTGCTCGCAACTCACATCTGCACTCGAAACGATGCAATATGGCACTTAAATGCACTTGTATTTAAATTTTCTGAGAGATATTGTAAGCAATGTAGGCAATACAAATGTTGCTTTTACTGGAAATTAAACTATAGTATATTATTGTTTTTCAATAAAACAAAAGTATTTCTTTTCCGATTACTTGAATAATCAATGGAATAATCGGTAGAATACTCGTTTGCTAAAATAATGGATAGCTGCAGCCCTACATCATACATAGATGACCAGTTGTCATGGTAGCAGGCATCTCAGAGCCAACTCTAGCTGAGACCTCTTCCCATCTGTCTGCAACACTCACTGCACTCAACGGAGGTGACATTCAACCGGAACAGGAGTAGTAGCAGAAGTATCTGAGAACTGTGGCGGGGGGGCCATCATCATCATGATTTATCCATCCACTGTACCGCTCATTCATTTTATTCTGCCGCTGCACATGTGGGCAGAAGCTTTGACACTGGGAACACAGATAAATCCTCCATAAGCGTGCGTGTGGTCCTCTTTATTCAGGCGGTCCAAGAGGAGATAACGACGTAATATAAATGGGTTCCATATGGGCGCCCTGGCTTAATCAGGAATACTTTTTTAATTGGTTATAGGTTGAAACATATGTGCATCTCTCTATGTTGGAGTGATTTATGGTTTGGACTTGATCATCTGTCTCCTCATGTCTTTGACTTTGTTTTTGTTTAAACCTCATCGGTATCCCGAGACCTTGGATTTTTTCTTATATCTCTTAGGTGCATTAATATGTCTCTGTCAATCAATTGTTTTCCTATTGACCCCCATATTGTTGTTTTCTATTTAAATACGTGCTTTTAAAAAATGTATTGGGGTCCTCGGGGACGCCAGTCAGAAGCACTCAATTCAGTGTCTTCTGTTTTTAATAGATAAAATAGAACAGAGAGATCAAACATTTGCCATGGGTCCTAATTTAAAGAATCTGACACTATCAGGAGGATTGGGGCACTCTGAAGGAGACAGACACAGATTTACTCATGTGCTGTCTATTTTAATTTTACACAGTATGCAAATTAACTTCAAATTAAATTAAGTTTTTTAAAATAACGATGATCCTTTTTTCGCCAAATGAAATGAATTACATAACTGATGATGCTTTGAGAATAAATAAGTTAAGGTTTTGCTTTGTTCAAGTATTTTTTTTATTGTGGTCCCCAAGGACCCCATTCCGTAGTGCTTGCATAGTTTGGTATGAATGGATGAGAGTTAGAAATGATCTTTTACTAACTGTAATTTTGACTTTCTGTTCTCTCTTCCTTCCTGTTTCAGGAGGATCTTATAGAGTCCAGCAGTGATGACGAGGACTCTAGCCTGCAAGATGAGAAACACTCCGGTTCAGTGGTTGACATGGAGGATCTGGGCAAGATCATGAGCAGTGCCAAGAAAGAAAAGGTCAGACTCTGTCCACCACCACACTTACACCACTTTTAGTTGAGTTTATTAGCATTATGTACGCTCACAGTTAACTACTGAACAGAAGCAGACTTTATATCCACAGAAACAGAGCTATAGCTACACATTTATCTACAGTATATGCACACGTACATTTATACTTGAACACATTTTCAAATGCAAACCATACACTTACATACAACCAGGCCTATATTAAGAAAGCCATAACCAAAAACAAACAAACCCCAAAGACTTAATCTATCCATCTTTTATGTATATGCTTCTTTTTCATTACACTACATATGTAATAGCTGTTCCTCTACAGCAGCAATCCACAACTGGTGGTCCGCATTTTATTGCAAATGAGGCATACAGGTTTAGCGTTACTGAAAGTCGGCAAGACGAATGGATCTCAGTTCATTCTTTATTAAAAGAGAATTCTGGTCGATTCCAACACGTAGTTCTGTTGTTTGTAAATGTGGAGGGCTGTCAGTAGAGAGAAAAACGAAAACAATCGGTGCCGTCTACATGGTTTTATTCTGCTAGCGTTGGCACCCAACAGGCTTAAACAAGGCACGTTTTAAATGTGCTTTTCGCCTCTTAACATGTTCAAAATGTCATTAAAAGTGCCTACCCATGTGAAGTGATTCCTTCTGATTGAACACAGTGAATCTGACTGCAGTAGATGTGACAGAAATGTATGAAAGCTGGTTAGGTTTGGTGTTGAGACGGCAGTTAGAGAGCTTAGGGACCGTCTACAAACTAAAACACAAGTGTTTTTGTGTCTTCCTGCAAGCGTTTTCCACCAATCAGAACACTGCATACAACAGTTTCTGTAATCGCAGATTTCAACCATCACTCCTCAGTGAACCGCCTCCTAGTCTGTGATCATTTTCTAGTTAAGTAGCCTGTCTATTAATCATTATGGATTTCCAAGGAGTTTATGAGTCTGTTCAAACTATACAAGTAAATAAAAGAGCATTCATTTATTAATAAAGTGAAAGTTTCTTTGGGCAGCCCCCTCACTCTGACATCTCTCCATTTAGTGCATGTATACTGTAGGTACTGAGCATGTTTGTAATTCAGGCCTGTATGTAATAACAGAGTGAAAAGATTATAATTTCCCCTTGCAGGATTAATAAAGTATACATTATTTTATCTACAACAAAAGGGACTTAGAATAAATTACTTCATTCCCCTTTCCCTAGCTTCAGAAACCACTATTGTTGGGCAACACCACAGAAAAAAAGAAAATAATGACAATGAGCATTCAGAAGTGTATACTTTATTCACAATATTACACTTAGATTGTTGTTAAACATGTAAAACTGGAGTCTCCAGTCATCAACCTGCAGGTTTGTTATCAGTGTTTCCATGTTAAGGTCTTTTAGCGAGCACCAATGTGGCATTAAGCTTCCACCACCTCAGTCCAATCTACAGTAAGTGTGTTGAGAAAATCGGTGTCATTGAAGTAGAAGTGGCAGATGGATTGGTAGACACCAGATCCCGGCAGGCGAGAAGCGGAGGCTTGCGTAAGAGCGAGGACGCCCACTTCACAGACTTGTTAGGAACGAGTGACTCAAGAAAAGCAATAAAAAAACATGAAGGAATAGGCACAATCGGTCTACTTTTACATGTAGTGTAAGGACTGCGGAGAAGACGGAAGCTCTGAAAGTGAGGGAAATGAAATAAGAAGAAATGTAGCTATCCAGTGTGCTTTTAGAGTGCTAGATCATCGTGGGGAAGTCCTCTTGTAATTAAACCAAACGGAAACCTCTGACTTAGCTGCTGACTAGTTTCATGTTGCACTTACGTTCTCTTAGATTATTATATAATTTCCGCTAAAGTAGTTGCAAAATTATGATTGAACGATTAGCCTTGTTTATTCACGTCCATCCATGGAATACATGTCCGATTACTTTACACCACTGGCCATCTAAATGACAATAATTTGGTCTGTTTTTTATTGACAACAGAGTGTTCAAGGCAGCACTGCAGCTGACTTGAAACGTTGTGGTTACTACATTTAGTTCTCATGAATGCTTTAGGGTAATGTTGTGCTAACTGTGGTGGATAGCAGTAGAAGCGTCCATGTCTCACACAGATTTGAACAACAGATTCTTCCAGGCTTGTCCCTTGTCATGTGACAGTGACATTACAGAATATTGTGTGTAAATGGTGCGAGGGTTGGACAGGTCTCTTTGTAAGCCCTGCATGAATGTGTTTTATACATCCCGACTGGGAAAGTTGAAGAGACATCAATTGATGACTTGAGGAGCCGAAGAAGCGCCGTTATGTCTGCTGAAGTAGCCAGACCTCTTTTTAATTAAAGTGTTCTCATTGAGTTTTCATGAAGAAGGCATGTATTCCTGTTGTCATTCTTTTCCTGGGGATATTCCCATTTTATTTTTGGGATAGCCAATCACAAACATGGACAATAACTTCCATTTCACCTGCAGCGAATGTATTCTCAAATTATTTAGTCTTACTTACCTCGTAACATAACATGTTCCTTTTGCTGTTATGACTTGCATCATCACACACAACATAGCCTGTTAGTGTTGTTTTTGCATAATTCGGTCACACAGAGCAGGCAGTGCAAAATGTAATTAGTTTGAGGATTAAACATTTGCTATTGCCAAGAAGAAACATGTACTTAGCCAAGCTGCAAATTAAGTGTGAAAAGGATGTTGGTTAGCTAATTTACAATAAAGAGCCAGCTGAGGGCCAGATGTTTATTAACAGTTTTTAAAGACTCCCTATTACCAAGATAAATATATGGTGTGGGATTTTGAAAGCTTTAGTCTCTAGTCTTTTGGTTATAAAGTCTCTCAGTGTGGCAGTATTACAAAGGAGTTGGAGATCAACCATGTATAACTACAGGTGGGAGCTCACGTTGGCTGTGTTTGACCACTAGGGGATGGCAGAGGCTCTCTCAACTCAAAACTCTGAGCAAACCACTTTAATACCACACTGTCATCATTTCATTTGCAAAAAATATTTGCATGATTTATCTGTGCTCATCCGCAGATTTTTATTACCTCCCTAGCCTTTTCATAACCAAACTGAGGCAAAACCTTACTGACTCTTTGAGTTTGTATTCAATAGCTGTGAATCATGCTTTTAAAGTGACTCACCATGGATTATGGCCGGGTGATTTACAAACGCCGGGCAAACAAATTCAGAAGACCTAATTATATTTATGTCACTATGATATAGATTACTGGCAAATAGGTTTGGTTGGGTACCTAGTCCCCGTACCTGAAATTAGGTTCCAGTACCCGAAAATACTTTTTCTGGTACTTCCCCTCTGTAATTATAAAACAAAAATTTCAGTTGTAAAAATAATTTCTAACCTATTTACTTAGGACACTGTTATAGATTTAGAATATTTTACCCTGACGGAAATAAAATAAAAAATAAAAACTCCCACTCTCCTCCCGAAACCGTCCCTAATTTCTTACTCATTGTAAGTTTTATTCTTGTAATTGTATATTAGATTTTAGCCTGTTTAATTTTCATCGTGACGGTTTTTATTGCTCTTTAATGTTAAATGTAAAGCACTTTAAATTGCCTTGTTGCTGAAAGCTGCTGTAGAAATTAAGTTGCCTTGCCTTACAACCTCAGCCTGTAAGTCAGTCCCCAGGGCATAAAAATATACCGTTGTGCCAGCTTGTCTTAGAGGAGGGGGTGGGGGCATTCTAAACGCTTAATGTGAAAAAGATTAACGTAATTTAATGTACATAAACAACAATCAATCATCACCATATTTCTCATGGCCATATCTTGTCATGAACACTTAAGCCTGTCAAAAAGAAGTTATCTCATATTAACGTTTTCTTCTTCATTGGTGCCTATAGCGAGGAAAAAGCTTAACGTTGTTTAATTTACCTAAACAATCATCAATGATTACCAAAATTCTCTGTCGTATTGCTCCTCATAATCACTGAAAACTGTCAAAAAAATCTAACCCACAGCCATACTATTTTGGACGTTAGCTAACATTTCTGCTCCACTAGAGCCTATAGTAAGGAAAAAGCTTAACATGGATTAATGCCCCTAAACAGCAATCAAATATCACCAATATTCTCTCTCATATTGCTTCTCATAACCACTGAAAACTATCAAAAAACCAGAACCCTACTGACCAATACAGCAAGGTTACTGCGTGGCAAGTATAGCTCAAAATATGAGCTTGCAGCAAACATCACATTTCCATTCACTGGCACTAATGTGTTGCTTTAGTCTAGTGGTCATTCTTGATCCCGGTTTTATGGATGTTGAATTAACAGATTATTAAATATATTCTCTTAAAATTCAGTCCAAAATGGTATCCAAGGTGTTTAGCATTATTTGTTGAAATGTCACTGAATTATTAAATAGAGGAATGCTTTAAGGGGTTTTACATCCCACACTGAGGATGCAAATTTCTCACACTTTAAAAAAGTCAGTCTGGTTTTAAACTGGGCTATGTAGAGATTACGGCTGTTTTCACTCACTATGCATTTCATAGGCTACCATTCAAACTAACATATGCCTCAAGTTAAGCTGTCTAGCTGTCTACTTTCTCCACAAGTCATCTCTTTCTTGGATAAGTAAGTTACTTCTCCAACTCTAAATGTTGTTTTTTGCCATCATGCCTGGAAGTTGAGGCCAGTCCATAACAAGCAGATGGCTGTAGAGCTAAATATGGCACAGATGGATTTGTCTGTATTGATGTCCGTGGTGTTTGTAACCACGCAGAAATGAAGATGACTGGTTTACTGCTAAAACTGAATGGTGAGACCTATTTCCCACAACTGTTTTTTTCTTTCAAGTGTACACTAGGATAGATTACCAGGCACACTGGGATGGAATGTCAAAGCACAGAGTTCATAATGCCCAGTCTATTTCAGTCTTTGTCAGTCTTAGTATTCTGGCAAGGGCCCTAGGCTTCATTTCCATTGTTTCTCTTATTGATTTTGCACTAATGTTTGTTGCATGGGCATCTAAGCTTTGTCCTCTTTTCGGTTTCTGCCAGCGTGGTCCGTTTCATGCCGTGGGACTGTTGTCAGATACGGATCTTTAACTCGAGCAGCCATACAGTTTTCTGTGCTGGGGTTTGGATGTTATTTTGTATGTTTTTTTTTACCTTTTTAATAGGAGTTTACAGAGATGAATGGCTATCACTAAAATTCGCTGTTGTGTTTCCTCAAAGATTGTGTTGACATAGTTCAAAACGATTGGATTCTGTTGAAAACACAATTGTCTTTAACATGCCAAATATGTGTCAATTAAAGCAGGTTGTCAGTCAGGCTCCATACCAATAACATATCTGCTACACTAAGTGACCAGATTAATACATTCTGTGTGTGTGTGTGTGTGTGTGTGTGTGTGTGTGTGTGTGTGTGTGTGTGTGTGTGTGTGTGTGTGTGTGTGTGTGTGTGTGTGTGTGTGTGTGTGTGTGTGTGTGTGTGTGTGTGTGTGTGTGTGTGTGTGTGTGTGTGTGTGTGTGTGTGTGTGTAAGAATAAGAAGAAGAATTTGTTTTTGTCTAATATTTTTTCCCTCAAAACAAAAAACGTTTATCATTAAAATTTCTAAAGTTACATCTATTTCCTATGTCTCATTGGGAAAACCCAGATTCTATGACTATGCATTTTACATAATTTCAATTGATGGATTGATAAATATAATAACTTGGGCAAGGGTATCGGAGGTAACAGCTGGTAATCTGTTGGTAACAACAGGTGTGTTAAACTAACTACGATCTTGTGTTTTTGAGGTTTCATATCTTTCGTTTCCAAGTCTTCTCTTTTTCTATTTGACCCCCCCTCTTTTGTGCTCTCTTTCACAAATGCCTTTATTTTTGTCCCTGTTATCACCTGCTCGCTCTGTGTGTTATCGCTGCACTGTCTGTCTGCATCAGCCCCACGTTGTGTCATGGTTCCAGAGCAGAACACAGTGCTGTGAGATGTCCCAGTTCTGTTAGTCCAGACAGGCCCGGGCATGACTCGATGTCTGCAAGCTCTCAAGCAAGGGCGAATGCCGAGCAGTGGGAACCAGAGACTAAGGCCAGATGAATCGTCAGGGGTGCACGCAGACACCACAGGGACAGATTGTTGCACTGTTGGCTACATGGTGCATATGCGGTTAGAATCTTGCATTTCAGAGATGCAGTAAGAGAAGGTGGACATTTGTGCTGGCTGAGAGTAATAAATCCCATGTTGGGGTTTAAATTGAAGGCTACAAAATATCCAGTTTAGATATTTTACGGACCTGCACAGCTATTTGAGCCACAGCCTTCTAATGATTTTACCTCTAGGTGGCTGATGTCATCGCTGATTGACTGCTTGATAACTGGGATAGAGAATGGCTTATAACATCCTTTTAAACCACCCAATGTAAAGCAGCAACCCCACATAATTTGCTGAGAGATTAATGTCAAAATGTCAAAATTCAGCACAACACCAGATCCTTTCCCACTTAAGCATGAGTTGTGGGACGATTGTGACATAGCACGATGGCTTATTTATTCACAGCATCCCGTCCGTTCTATAAAGTAAAACAAAGTAGTGGAAAATGTCCGAGATGGATGTTAAATTATATCTTTATTATTAATTTCAATTTGGCCTATATAAAACAATCTTTAATTGTAAAGCTGAAACTAGAAAATGTTGCTTGAAAAATATTGGTAACAATTGATAAACCGTTCACATAGTTGAAGATTAGTTTTCTGTTTAATCGGCTAATCAATTGATCTTTACCGCTTAAAAATTAAGAGTACACATGGATTTCCAGTGAATATGGCCTGATATTTGCATTACTTTAAATCAATTGGTATTCAGACTGTCTTGGCTGAAGCACATGGGCCTGTGAGCTTGGGTTAGCGCCCTACAGCGAGCTGCACAGGAACAGGTGAATTGAAGCCTCACTTCAGAAATACACACATACAAACATTCGTCAGTGTTTGCTGACATAGTATCAGTCCCTTATGAGCGCTGCTGTGCTGAGAAGGTGACATATAGATCCCCATAGACATGCCGTAGCAGTGGTAGCAGCCCAGTAATTGGGTGAAGCTGTCACCTAACATTGTTAATCGCAAAGGCAACTCGTCCATCATGCCTTTCTAAAAAAACTAATACCTGTTCCCATTCACTGGGGCAACTTTTCTAGCAGGATCTAATCAATCTTTTGTTGTATCTGTAAAAAGCATATCTCTAAGATATTTACATTTACATACAAATGATGTAAACTGCAGTAATGTAATCCTAGCCTGAAGGAAGTTGTTAATCTTCCAGACAAAAAGGCTGCCGCAGCTTTGGCATCAAATCAGACGTTGTGGTTTAAAGACCAACACTTTTCTTGTTAAGCTATGAACCTTTTGTTGCATTTCACTGGGCCCCTGAAGGGCCTAAAACGAAACGAACAAAGATGACCCCGTACTGTGCGGACAGGATGAAATCCTTTTTTATTTCTAATGATCATGCAATGGTAAATGGTTATGTGACACACAGTCATACAAGGACTGCAGAATCCCAACCCTAGATCTTCAGTCCTGTCCAACATCAACACTTTGGAGGAAATCTTTTGGAAGTTGCTTTTAACTTTAACTACCCTTGAACTTGCAGAACATTTCAGAAATTTGATCTTGCATCCTGCAGCAGTTTAATCAGCATTACACATTAGCAGAATTTTTAAGTGTATTCCAGTGACAGGTGTGATTAATGTGCAATTTTCTTACACAGGATGATGACAGTCGAGTCATTTTTATTTAATTTGAATAGCCCAATATCCATCCATCCATCCATCCATCTTCGACCGCTTATCCGGTACCAATATCACATATTACAAATTTATATTACATATATATATTACAAAGGGGGCCTCAGGGGGCTTTACAATATGTACAGCATACAACACCCTCTGTCCTTTTTAAGCAACACTTAACCCTCATGTTGTCCTCAGGTCAAATTGACCCATTTTCCTATGTCACGTTTTTTTTTTGATTACCCAAAATAACATGATTGATTGACACACAACGCTCTTTGGCAAGTACAAATCTCTACTTTCATTAATTTTGGGGTGTCTTGTTCCATTTTGTGGCATTTGAAAAACAAATTGAAGTGGTTTCCAAATAGTACTGAGTAAAAGGTTACATATTAGCCATCAACATGCATTTCTTTAATTTGTATTTGAAATAATTCCTAATTTCTGCTTTTCTAACTAAAAAATCAGGTTTATTGACCATAAATTCCAAAAATAACTGTGAAACTAAAGTTAATAAGTTAGTGTTATGTAGTGTTGAAAACGTCAACAAAAGAAACATTGAAAAAAGGCGTCAAATGTTGAAAAAATAGGACAAAAATCTAAGAAAAAGTTAAAAACATCAATAAAAACCATTAACAAAAGTGTTGATTTTCATTTTTGATGGGAAGACAACTCAAGGGTTAAGATCAGAAAAAAAACCCCACAGACAATACTCTTTGACAAGGAAAAATTTGAAGAAACCTTAGAAAGAGCAACTGATGAGGAATCTCTCCCAGGACAATCAGATTTGATGGTTGTGACAGACTGCAGCTGCAACACAGCAAACCTGAGCAGAGCCTGATTTTTTTTCATATATGCAACATGGTTATAAACATTAAGTGACTTTGAGTTTTATTCCTGCCACAGAGCAAGGAGGAGGGTCGAGGAGACGGCCAGATGGTGAAGCTATCCAAGTTGAACGGCGGGAAGAGGATTGAAGATGACGGGGAGAGAAGAGAGATGATCACCCCTGCCCTTAGAGGGGCGCTGACAAAACAGGGTGAGCAAAATGGAGATTTATATTCAGCCAAAGTCAAAGGTTAGAGAGCTTACACAAAATACAACACATTAGAAACATGATGAAGAGAACATCAATATTTTCTATAACGGTGATTTGTGGAATTTCATGAACCTTTTGACTTGTGTGTAAAACTGTGCAGCAAGTTCCAAAAGAACATCTGCTGGTGTCACTGGTGATTGTTGATAATATATTCATATTATCTAGCTGCACTGCTTTGCAATAAAATCCCATTACACACCAGCTGCTTGTCAGCATATTCTTAACCTTTCTCTTTCCACAGGGGCAGCAAAGTTGTAATTGACTTTAATACATAAGTTATGAGGCATGTCATTATTTTTAATTTCAGCAGTAAATCTAGCAAACACACAGAAATTGCCAGGGTAGAAGTGAATCATAGATTTTATTTTCCTGAAGAGCATTCCCCCATGATCAAAGGCACTAACAGAGGTTGTCCCTTCTCAAGCACAATTTACCTCAGGTACATTACAGTGTTTTCTGTAATTCATCAAGTATTCTGTTTACTGGCCTCAAATGCTTATTACTCTGGCATACGACACAGAAAGAAGTAACACATTGGAACCTCTGGCTGGAGTATGATGAAGTTAAACCAGCTGTGAATATTGCATCTTGTGTTCCAGCCTTTTTTTCTGACATCCTGATAGAGAAAGTGGTTAAAGCTAGTTAGTGGTGGTACATGAGAAGAAATGTGTAGCTGGGCAATTTGTGTTGTCTAATGACACTTATTGAGACATTGCAGTCCAATAATGTCTCTGCGTCCTCCCGTCCTCAGGTTGCAGTCCCAAGAGTCTCAATTCTCTCTTCTCCCACACTAAACCTAAACTAAATTTTTAAAAAGTAAGGTTGTTAAGAATAATTAATAATTAACTCACTGAAATATCTTTAATTAAACATGCACACAAATAACCCTGTGCATGTACAGGCAATAGCACTTTCCACCCAGTATTTAAAAAAAAGATGTTAGATTCCAATCAGATAATGAATATGTGAAATTATCTAGTAGAAATATTTTAAGAGTAGTGTTGCCTATGTGAAAGGTTCTGATTGATTGAAGTCAAATCTGAATGCTCTGTGCTAATGCTTAACATTGGCTCCATGTTCATCATATTGCATCTTGTTTTTTGGGTAAATAATCTACACTCACCGGCCACTTTATTAGGTACCCCATGCTAGTAACGGGTTGGACCCCCTTTTGCCTTCAGAACTGC